>NW_019743151.1:668361-673585 GCF_002891405.2 Cryptotermes secundus | reverse complement strand
TGAAAGATTAGTTTCTTTTGCAATTTCTTTTACTTGATAAACTTTACTTGCACTCTTTATCCTAAAAAATGATTCTGAACACCAATGACAACTGGAATGTGTCTACCCTTAATGCTCTCTGCAATGAGTCGCGTCAGCTTGTCCTTGCCTCGAGGATTAAGATGCAAACCATGGACAGTATGTTCGCTCCTCAATATTGAAGAGACATCAATCGCATCAATGTGGGCCGCGCCGACCTCCACAAGCGAACGCTCAAGCCGAAGATTAATCACCCTTACACACCTGTTAATCCATGGAAAAAATGTGTTGTGTCAAGTGATGGCAAAGCTAACATTGATTTGAACTGAATTGAATTTAATAACATTGATAATGGAACTAACAATAAAAAAGTATATTCAGGATGGGCTAAAGTAACTAATGGTGTTCCACAGGGGTCAATACTGGGACCTCTTCTGTTTATAATATATATAAATGATTTGCCCAAGATATTGGAGGCAAAAAGTACACCTATTTTATTTGCAGATGATGCCAGTGTGTTAATCTCACATGCAAATCCAATTATGTTTAGAAATACAATAAACGAAGTATACAGTTTACTAGATGATTGGTTCAAAAAAAACTTAATGTCTTTAAATACAATGAAAACATATTATATAAACTTTACTGCAAAAAATCAGGTACAAAGGGATATAGGAGATTTAGTAACAATTATTACAAACACAAATCATACTAAATTTCTTGGACTGACCATTGAGAACGCCATGACCTGGGAAAGACATATTGATGAGGTAACAAAGAAATTGACTACAGCCTGCTACATGATCAGAAATATAAAACCAGTAGTATCTATGGAAATATTAAAAAGTGTCTACTACTCATATTTCCATTCGGTTATGACGTATGGCCTGATATTCTGGGGAAACTCGTCGCATGCCGAAAGGGTTTTTAAATTGCAAAAGAGAGCCATAAGATTGATCAAAGGCTGTGATCTTAGAGAGTCATGTAGAGAACATTTTAGGGATATGAACATACTGCCCCTAAGATCACAGTACATGTACTCATTAATTATGTTTGTAATAAATAATAAAGAAATATTCAGTATAAATAAGGATTACTATGGAAAAGATACTAGACAAAATATGAATATACATATGTACCAGGTCAATTTGGCGAAATACAGGAATGGGGTTTATCACATGGCTGCAAGGATTTATAATGGACTTCCAAATACAATCAAAATAATCTCAAATAATGAAAATAAGTTTAAAGCCAGTTTAAAAGAGTTTTTATTTGTGAACTCCTTTTATACATTGGAGGAATATTTTAATAGATGACAATGGCAACATTATGCAAAGGGTAATTTATATATTTAACTTTTTAAATTGATTACAGACAGACATATATTACTGTTATATGTTAATTAATAGTTTTCAAATTTTAAGGTTCTTGCTATGAAATGACTGATTGTATATACTGAATTTTTATTATACTGTATATTCTAATTTTTAAGTCCTGATTAAATGTATTATATTTGGACTGTTGAATTGGGTATTTAGGTCTTTTGTATTAATTTATGATTGTGACAATGATAAGCATATATCTGCATAAATTTGATCATGTTTGAGTGTTTTATGTACGAATTTTGTACTGTGGCTGTATTGCATGTTGATGGGTCCATTGTTATGCATGTGTTTATTGTGTATTTTGACATGTTCTGTATCCTGTGGCGTGCGTGACCTGAAAGGATCTGTGGAATTTAAGATGAAGTGAAGTGAAGTGAACACTAGTCATTTTTAAAACTTCTATTGTAGGATACCTATACTTCTTTAGTTATGATTTTACTGTTATAGACAATGTTAATATGTATTTCATTATGATAATAAGTAGCAGTGCAAGTGTTACATGCATGTTCTATTTAATTATTTAATTGCAGGTGGGCTCTTTTTATTCTTTAGGTGAGTATTATGAATGGAAAACAAGGGATGATTGTGCTAATTACAGATAAATAAAACTACACTAGTCATTTTTAAACTTTTATTGTAAGATGCCCATAACTCTTTGGATATGATTTTGCTCTGTTATTGACAATGTTGATATGTATTTTGTTATGATAATAAGTTGCAGTCCGAGTGTTATATGCATGCTGTGTTTAGTTATAGCATTGTATCATCAGTTATTGCAACAATGGTTGTGGATATGTTGTAATATCTTAATGACGTTGTCCTCTGGATTAATTTTATTGTAACTAGGCCTTTGACGTGTTCTATATCTGGTGGCGCCATCGCCAAATGTAGATCTGATGAACAAAATAAATTGAATTGAAATCCACACACACATGTAGTATAAATCACAGGTAGGAGTTCAGAGGAAGAAAGTGCTGCTGGATCATTTTTGATAAATAGGAAATGTGTTTATATATGAATTATCTAGAGGTACGAAAAAAAGGGGGTACATTGGCCTATCATTCCACCAGCGCCAAATATCTTCCACAGAAAACCTGAACGTTCTTGTCTCGTATTAGGATTATCCGAAATATTACGTTCGAAGGACCAAAGATGCGGTGCATGGGAAATTTTCTGACAAAAACAGGTGCTATATGACACAAAGAAAGTTGAACACATAAACTAATACAGCACAGTGCAACATGATGCTGCAATTTAATGTTATAAATTAATGCACTCATTATTAGAAGTGAAGAAAAGCAGTGGTCAACAAGAAATTATATTAAGTGGATAGAGTTTGTTGCAATTGACAATTAAAGCTCTAACATCCCATATAATGAAACGAGAAATAAATATGATTTTCATATATAGCGCCCTGCGTCCTGGTATAAGAACTGATGTTACGTTTGTAAGATAATAGCCATTTGCTAGTGTATTTAGTATATTTATATATCGGCAGTAAAAATCATATCTTTATCATACGCACGATACAATGTCTTACTTTTCGGTAAAGCTTTATCGCGCAGCTTCCGTTCTTTGATTTACAGATGTTTTTTAAATACCATTTTCTTATCCCACATCTGACTTTCCCCAAACCCCGCCACCACACACACACACACACACACACACACACAGAATAAATTTGTATCACGTGATTCCACTTTGTTTAGAACGGTTTAGAACGGTTAGAAACTGCGCAGACAATAATAAACAAGATGGCCGATCCCGAAGCTTCATCGTCAAGCGGAGAGCCATCAGACATTCAAGAAAATGACAAAGCTGAAGAGTTCATTGAACCTGAAAAGAAGAGACGAAAAATTTGCAAAATTCCTGACGGAAAATCGGATAAACTTGAACAAAGGTTGGGTGGGATATTGTGTTGCGCTGTATGTTTGGATCTTCCGAGGGCTGCTGTTTATCAGGTTTGTTTTTCAATCAGCTGACTGAAATAGCGACTGCAACTTGCAAATGATATTTAATAATTTATGCAGTTTTAGTATTATTGGATCGTATCTTCGGAAACGATTTCGCATGATTTTGTTACACTGTTTTGTGTTTAAGGACGCTGCGTTTTTGGCCTAAGTAGGGGACTGCACAGTACTTTAAGCCTTCTTAACATATGTTCTTAAATTTTACCCTCGACAGTAACATCATCTTTTTGTATATAGCATATAGATAACTTTTGTAACATAGCTAATATGAAAAAACGGTGACTGCTGTGATGTTCTAAATAAAGTTTCATAATTGGTAGTGAAAGAGGTTAATACGATTGTGTACATTTTTTGTTCATGTTGGGTGGTGATGTTCCTAACGATTACACGAGGTTTGGAAGAACTGTATGAGTTTACATTTCAATTTTAATTTATTCTGTTGATCCATACTGGTACAACCATTGGATATAGAAAAGTAAAAATACAAGACAGTACAATATGAATAAATGATAATAAATAAATAAATAAGACATGCAATCATTAAAAGATTTTGTTGAAAAAAATAAAAATAATAAAATACTGTAAATACTGATACAATGATGTTGCTATTACCATCAGAAATATATCTAGTTTTATGCATAAAAAATTCATAGAACAGAACACTGTAAATACTGACACAATGATGTTACTATTACAATCAGAAATACTTACCTAGTTTTATGCATAAAAAATTCACCCTATAAAAAGAGTGCTCATGCAAATACTGTTTTGATTATGCCAAGTCCTTAATGTCAGCTGGAAGATGGTTATATATCTTAACGCCTGCATAGGCAGGACTTTTATGAAACATCGTCAAGGGAGTCGTTACTTGAAAAAAATTAGAATTATTCCTGGTATTAAAATTATGAATTTCAGAATTTTGTCTAAACAATGATTTATTGGTAACCATAAACAGAGTCAAGGAGAGTATGTAGTGAGATGTTAGAGGTAATATATTTAAATTTTAAAAAATTTTCTGCAAGAATCCCTGGGTCTTGCTTCCATTAGTATTTTAACCATTCGCTTTTGGAGTTTGAAAATATTCGTACTGTGGGAAGAAGTTCCCCAGAAAATTAATCCATATGTTATAACTGAACGAAAATAAGCATGATAGATTATCTTTAGGAAATTTAAAGATAAGAAAGTTCTGATTGCTCTTGCAATATAACATGCTTTGTTTAATTGGGAAGCCAACATATCGGTGTGACTCTTCCAAGACAGAGTATTGTGAAGTACTAGCCCAAGAAACTTTATTTAGTAGTAGTGGCAATAATTTTGTTGTTATATTTAATTTGTATTTCGGAATTAAGAATATATTTAGAGTGGAATCCCATACAGTAGGTTTTGTCCAGATTTAGTGAGAGTAAATTTGCCTTAAACCATTTCATCACACTAGTGAAGACTGACTTCAAGTCATTTTCTAGTCCAGTATTGTTTTGATTACTGATGATTATGCTAGTATCATCTGCAAATAATGTTTGGGGGTTTACATTTACATTCAGATATTTTATAGATAAAGATAGGTCATTGATATATAGTAGGAAAAGTAAAGGTCCCAGGATAGATCCCTGGAGAACACAATGTTTGACCCGACCCCAATTTGATTCACTCTTATCAAAGGGTCCATTTTTAATTACCACCCTTCAATATCAATTTTTGAGATATTTTAATAACATATTGTGACATGTTGAGCTATGGATCACCCCTACCTCCCCAGCGGTACGCGGCGGTAACGTAACGCTCGCGTTACTACGGTAATAGGCGAGTAATCACCCCGCAATGCGCAACGCGCGGTGACGTCACGAGCGGAGC
>NW_019743151.1:609027-667990 GCF_002891405.2 Cryptotermes secundus | reverse complement strand
ACTTGGTGTCAGAAGTGGGATCAGTAACGTAAACACGTTACACTTGTGTCAGAAGTGGGATCAGTAACGTAAACACGTTACACTGGTGTCAGAAGTGGGATCAGTAACGTAAACACGTTACAATATATACATTGTCAGTAATACCATAAAATTCAAGTTTATATAAAAGTATTTCGTGATTTATGCAGTCAAAAAGCCTTTCCAAATCAAAGAAGATTCAAACTACTTTTTCTTTTGTTGTATTTTAGCGTCCTGTTGCACTGATTTAAGTCCATGATTTATTTAATCTGTCTTGCAGTGCACACACTCATTTATCTCCTTCTCTCCCTCGCACTACATGTTTCGGCATAATAATGCCATCTTCAGGTGCTTACTTATCCACGTCAAACCAGTTCATTGCATGCCATGTTCACACATTAAAATAACTAAAATATGTATCTATCATATACATTGTCAAACGTTAAAAATATTAAAATTGTTCAGGATACCACATCGCTACGTCGCCCCTCACTACGTCAGTCACGCCCATTCTCCTTTGTTGGAGCACTCCTTCACTATCTTGTGTGTTGTGCTTTTGTTGTGTCGTGCTCCTGCGACTGCGTGTGTTATACTGTCTTATACTGTTATACTACTTTTTCTTTACTGTTAATAGCTGCTAAAACTGTATTTATTAAGTTATATGAAGCTGTTTCAGTGGATAATTTGGGGCGAAACCCAAATTCTTCATTGGCTAGAATGTCATAAGCGTGAACATGTGTCAATAATCTTCTAAATGTTATTTTTTCAAACACCTTGGAAAATGAAGTTAACAATGAGATTGGTCTATAATTTGCACAGTTCTTCTTATCACCTTTCTTGTATATAGGAGTTACAATCAAGTATTTCATACGTAAGGGGAATTTACCAGCTAAGACTGCTTTATTGAATATATAGCATAAAGGGGAAGAAATGTATGGGGCACTAATTTTTAGTGTCTTCATCAAAATCTCATCATATCCAGAAGAATTTTTCGAATGCAAAGAAGAGATAACTTTTTCAATTTCTTTAGTTGTTATTTTATTGAATATTATATTGGGAAAGGGGCCCTTAGCTGTCAAGTTCAGATAATGTTTATAATTATTGTTATTATCAGTATTTAAAGTAATTTGGGTAGAAATTTTTAGTAATATTATCAGAAATATTTAAAAAATGATTATTAAAAATACTTGGATTTATTTTCTCAGTTTTACAGTTTTTGTCCTACAGCCAGTTTTTACCTAACTCTGCTTTAATAATATTCCAAGTGGTTTTAATAGCATTACTGGAGTTGGTAATTTTATCATAGCTGAGTCTTTTTGCCTCATTAATCACCTTAGTCAGGATCTTACTATATGATGTATAATATTGTTTTAGATACCTTTGTCAAAAGGTACGTTTCTTTTTTCCTTTTGCAAGAAGTTTTAATTCCGATGGTTAACCATTGTTTAGGGGGAGATTGCTCATAGATTTTCTTTTCCGTAGTTGGGAAATGAACCACACTATATAAATTGAAAGACTGCAGCATATAGTTCAATTGTTGCTTCTTATTATTGTCTGCAAGATAATTTATATTAAAATCACCGCAAACTAGCATCTGTAAGTTTGGTTTATAATTTTTTTGATAACAGTTTCTAACTGGATAATAAATAAAGGAAAATTACTGGACGGAGACCTATAAATAGCTAAAATACAAAATACGTGGTGCAGTCCAAAAGTTCCCGAAATATATTAATAAAAACTATTACATTTTACCTAGATCTTATTCTGCTCCATCACCTTCAAAGTAGTCCCCTCGGGACTTCTGCTTCTGCCACTTTTCAAATGCATCCTGGAAGTCTTTCTTTGTTAGGGTGTTTAGTACCGTCTGTGTTTCTGCTTGTATTTCCTCAGCTGTATCAAATCTTCGCCCCTTCAACTTGATTTTCATCTTGGGGAAGAGAAAGAAGTTGCATGGAGCTAAGTCTGGCGAGTACGGTGGGTGGGGAACAACTGCCATCTTGTTTTTAGCCAAAAATTCCTGCACAATGTAAGCCATATGTGGTTGTGCGTTGTCATGGTGGAGTACCCAGTCGTTCATGCGCCACTTCCCTGGACGTTTTCTCCTCATGTTCTCCAGAACTCTTTATTGACTGTCTAACCAGGAGGGACGACCTCCTTATGAACAATCCCGTCAATATAAAAAGAAACAGATCAACATGGACTTAGTGTTGCCCTTGACTTGTCGAGCTTTTTCTTTTTTGGCCGAGGTGAAGAAGGGCTCTTCCATTGTGACGATTGCTACTTGCTTTCAGGGTCGTAGCCATAAACGCAACTTTTGTCACCGGTGACAACCTTCAAAAGAAAGTTTGGATCCTCTTGAAGCTGTTGCTGAAGTTCCCTGCAGACTTCCAAGCGATGCTGCTTCTGTTCATTTTGCAGCAGTCGTGGCACAAACTTTGCCGCAATCCTCATGTTCAGTTCCTCCGACAAAATTCGTTGACATGTACCATAACTTAGTCCCAAGGTGTTACAGAGGTCTTGGATGGTCAGTCTACGATCTTGCAGAATCAGATCCATAACTTTCACGACATTTTCTGGTGTTTTTCAACATTTGGTGCGTTTCTGCAGCGGTTTTACAAAGTTTGAAACAAAACTTTATACAGACACGCTGCTCTCTCAGGTCAGCCATCGCAAAATCGCAAACTCACGGAAACACAACAATGGAAATACGTTCACCAACAATAAACCCAACCACTCAACTCAACGCCGCTTGTCACTCTGATTCGAGAAGGATGTGTGAGGAGACACCTAGCAGTATTTCGATGTACTCATAACCATTCGCGCGCAAAATTCAAATTTCAGAAACTTTTGGATTGCCCCACGTATACTAGATAATTTTTTTTTTTTTTCATTTTACACCACATGCTTCCATGGCTTTGTCTATACATAATTCTCTGATATTAATAGCGTCAAATCCAGTGAGTTATGTACATATATACAAACGCCTCCCATAATGAAAGACTCCCTACAATAACTAGTTCCTAAATTATAATTAGTTATAGTCAGATTTTCAATTTGTGAATAATTTAAATGATATTCTGTAAAGCAGAGTATTTGTGGAAATTCTAAATGTAGGTGAGCGCAAATTTCACTGGTCCTGAAGAAAGCAGTCTTCTGGGATTTGGCACCGTTTTCTCTCCCCTACACAAAAACCACGCTTGTCCTAGCTCCCTTCCCCAACCCCTCCCACACTACTGCTTTCACTTGTATACTTGCCCTTCCCCCTTCTCCCTCACTGCTCTCACATAGCTGTGTATTTTTCCACAGTCTGCTTTTACCGGTTCTCACGGTCTCTTTGCTTGCAGATTCTTATATATATTTTTTTCTTCTACCCTGAAGATGGAGGCGATACGTTCCTCCGAAACGTCGGTTAACACCACATATACATGGTGCCAAATCCCAGAAAACTGCTTTCTTCATAGTCACCGCTGTGAAAGCCTCAAAAATTTCACTGGTCCTATTTAACAGGCCACGACTATTTTGATGGTAAATTTTAAAACCATTATTATTAAAATTTTCCTCATGAATATTACCATATCAGAATATTGTTGGATCACATGGACTAGGAAGACGGAATCACAGAGGTCAAATGCTTATTGACTTTTGTGAAAGAAATGGACTGATTGTCACCAACACTTGGTTCAAGAAGCCAAAGAGAAGAATTTATACATGGAAGGCACCTGGGGATTGGAAGAGGCATCAGCTGGACTACATCCTTGTGAAACATCGATTCAGAAATAGTGTGAAGGATGTGAAGATGCTTCCTGGGGCAGACATTGACTCTGACCACAACTTGCTGGTTGCCAAGTTCCGAACCAGGTTGAAGAAAATTATAGGATTTCGAAAGCGCAGACCCAGATGGGATTTGGAGAAGTTATATGCTCAAAGACAAAGCGTGCAAGAGACTCTAGAAGAGAAACTCGGTGCAATTGAAGGTGAAAGCGGAAATGCTGAAGCGCAGTGGAACGATATAAAAGAATGCATGTTAGATACTATCAGTGATTTGGTAGGTAAAGTTGAGAAGATAGCAAGAAAACCATGGGTTACACAGGAGATGATGAGTAAAATGGAGGAGCGAAGGAAATGGAAGAATGTCAACAATGAAGAAGGCAGGAGGAAATACAGGAGACTGAGGAATGAATTGAAAAGAGCCACGGACAGGGCCAAAAAGGAATATCTTGAGAAGATATGTAATGAGATTATGGAATTTCAAAGAACAGGCCGTTATGATTTGATGTACATGAAGACAAAAGAACTAGGATGGAAAGAGAATCATGGGATTCAAAATGTTGGCATCGAAGACTCCCAGGGGAATAGAATAGTAGATCAGAGGCAAGTGCTGAAAATTTGGGAAAATTATATTTCAGAACTATATGATCGACCTAATCGGCCAGAAACCTTAGAAGTTGAACCGGAAGAAGAAGTAGATACAGACGAGAAAGGACCATATATTTTACAAAGTGAGGTGGAAAAAGCTATCAAGGAAATGAGGAAGGGAAAGGCTACAGGAGATGATGATGTACCTGGAGATGTGCTCAAGTTACTGGGAGAAGGTGGTTTGAAAACACTGACAAAACTAATGAACACCATATATGAAAGTGGAGAGTGGCCCAAGGACTTTACAGAAGTTACAATGATTGCCTTAAAGAAAAAGACAAAAGCTACAAAATGCAGCGACCATCGCACAATAAGTCTTATTGCACATACAGCAAAGATAATAGCAAAGATACTTAAAAGAAGAATTGAAAGGAAAATAGAGGATGTACTTGGAGAAGATCAGTTTGGATTTAGAAGAGGAAAAGGAACCAGGGATGCAATTGGGATGATGAGAATTATAGCGGAACGAACTTTGGAGATAGATGAAGAACTGTGTGTTTGCTTCATAGACTGGCAGAAGGCATTTGACCGGGTAAACTGGACCAAATTAATGCAGATCCTGAAAGAAACAGGTATCGATTGGCATGAAAGAAGATTGATTAGCAAATTGTACATGGATCAGAAAGTTAGAGTACGACTGGACAGGGGGGAGACAGGAAGTGTGCAGATTGGAAGAGGAGTTCGACAAGGATGCTGTTTATCACCAATTCTGTTCAACTTGTACAGCGAATGCCTTACCAAGGAAGCTCTGGATGGGCTCGGTGACTTCAAAGTAGGAGGGCAAATTATTCAAACTGTGAAATATGCAGATGACCTTGTGTTAATGGCTAAGGAAGAAACTGTGCTACAGGGCATGATTGATAGACTAATTGAAATTGGAAGGTGCTATGGCATGGAAATGAATGTGGAGAAAACAAAAGTAATGAAAATTTCGAGACAACCAACCCCAGTCACAATAAAGATAGACCAAAAACAAGTGGAGAATGTGAAATGTTTTAAATATTTGGGTAGCTTGTTAACAGATGATGGAAGGTGTACTTGTGAAATTAAA
Source organism: Cryptotermes secundus (assembly GCF_002891405.2). Taxonomy (NCBI): domain Eukaryota; kingdom Metazoa; phylum Arthropoda; class Insecta; order Blattodea; family Kalotermitidae; genus Cryptotermes; species Cryptotermes secundus. The sequence goes on along the minus strand of NW_019743151.1, from coordinate 662,505 downwards.
TCCAGGATTGCCATGGCAAAAGCTGCATTTAGCAAGAAGAAGAATCTTTTTACCAGCAAATTGGACTTAAATTTGAGGAAGAAACTAGTGAAATGCTACATTTGGAGCATAGCTCTGTATGGGGCTGAAACATGGACACTTAGGGCGGTAGATCAGAAACATCTGGAAAGTTTCGAAATGTGGTGTTGGAGAAGGATGGAGAAGATCAGTTGGACCGATTATGTGAGAAATGAAGAAGTGTTAATTAGAGTCAGTGAGCAGAGGAATATCCTACACAAAATAAGAAAACGGAAGCTAATTGGATTGGTCATGTTTTACGCGGTAACTGCCTTCTAAAAGAAGTTATCGAAGGAAAGATAGAGAGGCGGATAGAAGTGACAAGAAGACGTAAGAAGATGCTGGATGACCTTGGGGACAGAAGAGGATACTGTCATTTGAAGGAGAAAGGTCTAGATCGCATTAAATGGAGGAATTGTTTTGGAAGAGACTGTGGTCCTGTCGTCTTGACAGATTACTGATGATGATGATTAATATTACATTTGTTTCTGTTTAGTTTTAAGGCATTAAAATGATTTTCCTACTTTCAGACATCACCATAAAAAATCGTGTCTGTTAAATAGAGATTTTTTAATCTACTTGATCTGCATAGTGGCTCAGAAGTTTGTGATTTACTTGCCTCCCTTGAGTAATTTTCACAAAAATGATCATTTATGCCAGAGAGATTGTGGGTCTCATTATCATAATTATTATTATTTTCCTTCCAAGGCAAATAAATTGGTTTCATATCTCTGTGGAAGATTTTGGAACAAGTCAGAGCAATAGTCCTAGCCAATACATTTTTCCCAGTTTTATTGAAATGGAGCCCATGTCTTGAATAGAGAGCTCTATTTAGATCATGGTTTAGTAAAGTAACATGTTTAAAAAAGTTCTCTAATTTCCTATTATAAACTCTTACCTCATCAATTACACATGCCAGACTTTCCAAGTCGTATCTAGGCAGTACAGTTAACAAAACGATGTTTGTATGAGAATTTGTTTTGACAAATTTCAATATATTTCTTAGTCCTTCTTTAGAGTTATTTTTCCCTATATCTTAAGTTCCACCTGAAAGGACAATCACATCATTGTGGGTCAAAGAATTGACCATTAGCTCTACAGAGGAAGACAAGATGTTGAATATACAAGGAGTGGACCCTCTTGGCCCTTGCACTGCGACCACAGTGATCTTTTGTGCTTAAGACAAGAAGTTGATATCTGCTCCTGGTTTTACAAATCCTATCACACTAAACATTTTATTTAAGTTATCATTAGTCATATCTGCACAGTCTCTGATATGGCTATCACCGACGAGCAAAAAAAAAAGTATAGCTATCCCTGTACCAGGTCATGAAGGCCCATAGGGTTGTGAGACATTGAGGGTCCCACATTATCTAGACAGTTGGCTCCAAGTTGGCAGTAAGGTTGTCAGCCTTATGCACGGCCACACTTTACTCCCCAGGAAAATTATTTAATTAATTCCTGGTACTCGTCTCTGTTAGAGGCTGAGTTGACCCCAGGGCCATAGTGCGGCCAGAAGGATTAGGTTAATTGAAAAAAATCCAATGACCTCATTGGGACTTGAACCCGCGACTTTCCGGCATGTAGCATAGTGCCTCAACCAACTACACTACTGCGTGTCCCGAATGAAGTTGTATGTTTTATATTTTTGTTTAAAGGAATTTGCACTAAACTTGCGTTTTTGTTCACTGTTTGCTTCTCTGTTTCACTGTCACTATAATTCTGGTATTTAGAAGTGACAGTCCAGGAAAAGCTGCACAGTGGATGGGCAGGTCCAGTTGGGGTGTTGTGATTAGTCATTCATTTGTTTTCAGTGTGAGCAGACATCTCAAGTTCAGCGAAAAGCATTCTTCCTTGTACAGTCAAGTTAAAAAGTTTTGACTCTTGAGTCATATTTGAGTGTATTATTCTCTATTTACTGAATTAATATTTTATTTTATTGTTTATTTTTATTCGTTGATTTTCTTTTTTGTTTATTTATATTTGTACATTTTTTCTGTCTCCTTTAACATGCCACCTACAAAAAGTAAATTGAGTGGAAAAGTGTTGCATTCACAATCGAGAGAAATTGTTAGTAATGTATATAAGTATATGAAAAAGGCTGGGCCAACAATTACAGTGAAGAACATAGGAGTGGAAGTAGCAAAGGCAACAGGTGTATTGGAAAGTAGTGTCACAAGAATAACAAGAGAAACAAAAAATATCGAATCTGGGGCTTCAACTTCTTTTTCGACACTCCATGAAGAAAGACCTAGGAAATCTGCACTAGCCACTTTGGACAACTTTAACGAGTCTGTGGTGTGAAGAACAATTAATGATTTCTATATAGTCGAAAAACGGAGACCTACCCTGAGTTCATGAAAAGTTGAAGAAAACGTTAGATTTTTAGGGATGCATCTCCACATTAAAGAAAATTATTTTGAAACTGGGGTTCTGCTGGAAGAAAACAAAAAATAATCGGCAGATACTGGTGGAACGATATAATATCAGAACCAAACGTCTTCAGTATTTGCAGCAAATTAAAGACTAGAGGGAAGGGGGCCGCCCAATCATCTACATGGATGAAACCTATATTCATTCATTGCACACCACCCCATATGCATGGAGTGATGGATCCATCCAGGGGTTATTTTCCCCCGTGTCCAAAGGCCAGCGGCTCATTGTTATCCATGCAGGGGGAGAGCAAGGTTTCATCCCTAATGCCTATATCTGCTTCAAATCCCACAAAAAAAAAACAGGAGACTACCACAGTGACATGAACTACAACAATTATGAAAAAATGGTTAAAGGAGCGACTTATTCCGAACCTTCCCCCAAATTCTGTCCTTGTCATTGATAATGCTCCCTACCATAATGCACAACTAAACAGAGCCCCTAACTCAAATTCAGGAAGAGATTTTATGATATCCTGGCTAAAATATCACCTTTCACCTATTACATTCAATAACACTGATTTTTCATCATTGCAGAACCCAGACATATATAATATGATCCTACCACTCAAACCGAAATACCTTTCTTATAAAATAGATGGAATGTTTGCAGAACACAATCACAATATTTTACGACTCCCTCCATATTACCCAGAACTGAACTCAATTGAGTTAATATGGGCCACCGTAAAAAAATAGGGTTGCTCAAAACAGTACCACATTTAAGATGGATGACATCATTAAACTGGCAGACCAAAAATTGGCTCCCATAACTGCAGAAGAACGGCAACGTAGGTGTCAACATGTAAGGAACATTGAGCAACAATTAATGACACGGGAAGGCCTTTTGGATGCAGGATGGGAGTTCGTCTTCCATGTTGGCGGTGATAGTGATGACAGTTCTGATGATAGCTCCGATTCATCTGGTGGTGACGCGGAAGGACAGGCATGTGGAGATGATATCTATGAGGACATTGCTGGTGTTGCCCCCTTAGAATAGACCTGTGTAATATGTAAATAAACTCTTCATGTATATAACAGTGAAAGGTCTTTAATAGTGTATAGTGCATAATAGTCTGCCATTCGGCACTTAAAACTTAACATCGGATGTCTGAATATCATCGAGACTAATCCACCAACACGATGCAACACAATGAGGTAAGAAGTTATTTCCTTTTGAGAATGCCTGTACTGCATTCCCTTCCACACTTGTCAGCATGCTGGAGCTTTCCCCGCCACTACCAATACTTCTCCTATTCCGCGTCATTTCTAAATACTACAACTGTATTATTTATTGCAGACATCACGCACGTTGAGACCTTTGAAGGCTTATTACAAGGTACACACCCATTCACTAGCACAGGTATATCAAACACTGGGAACACCTCTTCCTTGTTCTTGGTTCTATTTGTCCTTACAGCAATAGATTCCTTAACCCATTCTTCCTGTGTTGTTGCATAAGATTTGTGAAGTTTCCTCTTGATTATATTGGTTTTATTCGTCAGATCTTTGTCTAGGTTATGTAAGACTTGAAGTCTGTTTGTAGTTCTTATTATTGTTGATGGGGATTTACTGGGGTTAGATGGATTCCTCTTGCATCCAATTTTCATTTCTTGACAGTGAATATATTCCTTCTTCATGGTTACATATATTCACGACAACTCTGTCCATCGATGAATCGTCAATTTTTCATTCTTCCTTTAGAATTTCGATGATTCTCATGGCTGATTTTAATTCAGAAGTAACTTTAGTTAACTCAGTTTTATATTGGATGCAACATTCACATTTTAAATCATGATCATCATCGATTATATTCACAAAATTTTCTGCAATCTCATCACTTGTTGAAGAAAGCAGTCTTCTGGGATGTGGCACCGTGTGGAAGTGGTGTTAACCGGCGTTTTGGAGGAACGTATCGCCTCCATCTTCAAGATAAAAGGAAAAATAAGAAAATCTGCAAGCAAAGAAACAGTGAGAGCAGGTGCAAGCAGACTAATGTTGGAAATAAACTCAGCTATATGAGAGCAGGAAAGGAAGGGACAGGTCTACATGGGAAATCAGTGGAGAGGGAGAGGGGAAGGGTCTGGGGAGCCATAGCAAGGTTAGAGCAGGTATAGGATATTGTGTTGGGGGGAGAAAGGCAAGGTTAATGGGAGGGCGTTAACCCTTAAGCTGAGGGGTTGCTATGCAAGTTGGTCATGGACTGAGTGGCCTTGTGGATCTGGCGTCATGTGCTGGGGGGGGGGTGTTTTTAGGGAACAGACTAGAGGCTTCCATGACTTGCTGAGACAAAACCCCCCTTCTCTGTTCATATTGTTGGGATGGAGTTCAATCTCAATGGCTTCCTTAATGATGCGATCCATATAACGTGTCTTGGTGGCAAGGATGGAGGTATTCTGAAGCTCAATGTGGTGTCCCAAATTGATGCTGTGTTCAGCTACAGCTGACTTGTCCGGATGTTCAAGACAGATGTGCCGCTGATACTCCTTCAACCTCGTGTCCATGGAGCGGCCCATCTGCCCAAATAGACCTTTCTGCACTCGCATGGGATACTGTATACACCCGATGTCCTTAGTCCCAGGCTATCTTTGACCTGCCAGAGGAAACTGGATAATTTGTTTGGAGGCAGACCCAATGATTTGATGTTGTGCCGGGACAGCACTCTGCTGATACGGTTGAATATAGTCTCGGGCAGGAAGGCAACTGCGCCCGGTTGATCTTCAGGCCAGCTGATGTTGGGCCAACGGTTGAGAACTCTGTGTATCTGCCAGTTGTTATATCCATTCTTTCTGAATACATCGCCCAGGAGCACCAACTCCGCATGTAGGCTGTCTTGATCACAAAGAGCTCTAACCCTGTGCACCAATGTGGAAAGTGCAGCTTGCTTGTTGGAAGGGTGGTGGTGGAACACAGCATTAAGGTAGAGGATTGTATGGGTGGATTTGTGGTACACTGTATGGCCCAGAGAACCATCGGGTCTCCTGCAAATATCTATATCCAGGAAGGGTGGTGGCCCTCAGTTTCAGTCTTCATTGTGAACTGAATGCACTGGTGGATACTGTTTAGGTGGTTCAGGAAGTCCTTAAGCTTGTTGGGCCTATGTGGCCAGATGACGAAGGTGTCGTCCATGTAGCGAAAGCAGCAGCGAGGCTTGTGTTGTCGCAGCATCCGCTATCTTTCAGTTCAGTTCAGTACATTTTATAGCTCTGAAACTTGGGTGGAAATGGCTTCTCAGAACTTCGGCTAATTGTGTGAGACCAGCACAGGTTACTTTTGTCATCTTATACTGCACACATTCGTAATTATGTGGTTGAAAGGCAAATAGCTTATACACATCATTTCTTTTCAATATTGCCCATTTAATCTTTAGCACAGCTACTATGAAATAATCTTATGTGGTATGTGCCTGTCAACTTCAATCCAAAGCTCATGCTACAGTATGAGTATTAAACATTCAGTCAATCACATTACTTTTGGTGTCAAAATATGATGAGAGTTACACATTGAAACAAGTATTTATGATATGCATGTGAACAGAAAGAGGCTTCCAACATAAATTTCAAGTTGTTATAGTTCAATGTAGGGAAAGAAAAACATTTCTAGTCCTGCTTAGATTATATCAAGTAACTGAAGTATGAGTACATTTACTACACAGACATAATTCTGAACAGGGTTGTTAGAATTCTGAGAATGTACTGACCAGAAAGAATTTTTTGACTGAAGTACCATAAATTCTTGCCATTATTAATTTTCAACGGTATTTGGTGCAATGTGAATCCCTTTAGCCATAGTTCCACTACTTTAATCATTCTCTTGTTTGTGAGCCTTCTTTAAGAGAGAATGAACTAGCAGTTTTTATCTAACTGTTGCACCAGCAAGTTCTGATTATTGTTTCTCACACCCACAATAAAAGTGCACCACCCTGTTAGAAAACTTCAGCTCCCTCCTCTTCTTCCAGCTATGGAAAAATGTGAAGTTTTTGAGCATATCAAGGTCATTGCCCTTTATTATGGCAACCTCAGAAAAAATGAAGTATATTGGCTGGGATAAAATGTCATCTCAGTACTTTTTATTACAAGAGGTGCACATGTGGAACTTAAGTACAAATTCTGTATGTATATCATTTTTGTTTTTGTTTCATTAAGTTATGTTAATGATTTTGAAGCAAACATGTTTTGTAGACATGCTATTTTTTTCCTTGTAAGGTAAGGTAAAGTTGTCCCTATGTTTAACTAATTAAGCTCTACGTCATGAAGGCGTATGGGTGAGTGATGTATAGATCCACATTTTCTTGACCTCGGCACTAGCTGGAGGTGAGTGGTCAGCTTCATGCCCCTGCTGCTTTACCTCCCAGGGAAAGAGCTCCCGGTACCCATTGGATAGAGGGTGGGTGGACTCCGGAGCTGGTCTGAACAATATGGAGAAGCGAAAATCTAGCCCCCACCGGGACTCGAACTCCAACCCCTTGGTTGTCCAGCCTGTAGCCGGTCACTATACTGACTACGCTATCCCAGCTCTTACATTTTTTCTTTGTGGTATTTATATTCTTTGAAGAAATTAATATCAGCATGAACAAAAACATGATTTAAGCCATTCAATTCCTCATTCTCATAGACCAACAATTTGTGGCATATTCTGGAGCAGAATTAAAAAACAGTGTTTTAGCCCACTGTGAGCTGGAAAGCATCTATAAAACAAAATCACATTTTTACATAATGTTATATTAGACCAATTTATCTTTGATTTTCTTCCTTGATTAGAATCTGTTATTTGAAGATTGGTTGTTGAAGCAGTATCAGTAAAACAGAGCTATAAAATTGCACCAATTGTCAAGTTGGATTAGGCCTTTTCAGCAACCGAGAGGACTGACTCAGCAATTAATCTCTGTTGCACTGAGATAGCTGTCAACAGATTACAACTGCATAATTTTTTTATGTCTTCTTCCAACTCACCAGACACATTGGATTGTCACATTTAAGTACAGCAGTAATTGCATGGTATGCTGGCACATCATCTCATTCAGGCCTGACAGCAAGGCAATATGACCTGCAGTAAATAATGTATATATGAATGAATAAATAAATAAGCTGTGCCTTAGTGGCACATGATAGTGTACTAGGGACACTGAGCTAAGGTTCCACACATTCCAAATATCAGCACTAGATGGAGGTGAGTAGTTAGCATCTCATTCTATCTGCCTTACTCACGTAGAAAAGCTTCCAGTATTCGTTGCATAGGAGACTAGATGGGTCCCAGAGCCAGTTCTCAGTATGCTGGTGACCCCTGTTGGGAATTGTATGTAGTCAGCCAGCTAACAGTCAGTCATTTTATGGCTAAGTTCATATAAATAAGTAAGTAAATGCAATTCATTGCACATTTATTTTTGTGATGCATTTCTGCAACTTTCTGTGCTGGGGTTGTTCAGAGGATCTCAAATCGTGGGTTTGGTAGGAGATTTTTACACCACCCATTGTAATGCTCTTCCTACTGCATGCAAAGCCTTACATAGTTTGTCACTTAGGAATAATGTTCTTTTGAAATGGAAGATGGTGACGGGCTGATCACGTGTTTTCAGTTACCGCTGTTTGTCTATGGGGAGTGCCTCATGATATGTATGTACATTTTGATTTTCAGAAACTTATGATTTATGTATAATTATATTAAATTGAAAAATGGCATGCATAACACTAAATTTGAGTTTTAATTTCCATTGTTTGGTTTATAAAGGAGTATTATAATTTTGACACCTCTTTACATGTCACTTGATTCTTGTTTTTGCTACATCCCTCCAACCCCATGAAGAATGCATAGCTTACTTAATAAGATGTAATTTTTAAGTTTTAAGCTTCCTTTGTAGATGTACATGATAGAACTTTTGTACTACATCTAAAGCATACATGATGTAACCTTTGTAATGCATTAGACTGACTACGGAACGGAATACTTCTTGAGAAGATAATGGAAGGCTGCATGATGTATATTATATTTATTGTTTATTTAATGGGACTTTAGTTGCTACGATATATAGCATCAGATGATGAATTATTAGTGAATGCTAATTTGGAAAGAATGTGGAAGCAAGCGTCATTGACTAATATAAAATATTTGCCTGGAGGGGTGATGAACACAAGGAAAACCATCAGTCAAGACAGCTAACTATGGGCTGAGATTTGAGGTTAGGATCTCCCAAATATGAAGAATGGTAACCTTTCCATTGTTACAGCCATTTATACATGATATAAAATGTTTGTAAAACACCAAAGAATACATGATACTGCCTCTAATATATCAAGTAAGAGAACAAATAAAGTTTGCAATACATAAAAAGAATATGGAATACTGCATTTGTAATATATCAAAAAACATGTTTCAGCATTTGTAGTACATCAGTGTTCACACAATGATAATCTTTGTGATACATTAAAGTACATATCGTGAAACCTCAGTAACATATTGGAGCAGAATCAGTTGTTCAAATATTGTTTCTGATTAATGCCTCTCGCACTGGTGCCGAGGACAGTTGCCTTTCAGTCACTTATTATATTAGCATATTTTCACTGTATGAAATTTCCCAGTAAAGTTAGTACACTTTAAGTTAATCCCCCTACCAATATACTGTTACAGTATGAACCATTTCTGGTGACAGATTAGAATTTTGTGAACTTTAACATTTTTTTTTGCTTCCAGATAACTTGAACTTTATTGGTTGGGATTTGTGCTTTGCATTTGGCATGTCCTCGGTTTGAATTTCGGCTAATATTATTTCAGATATATTTTTTTTTACAGTTTCTCTAGAAAACTACTTGTACAGTACCTTAAAATAGACCATGACTATTTCCATGTCATTCAAAATCATCTTTTCAGTCAGCACTGTACAACCATATTGTTGAAAAGCTTTGATAAGTAACTAAAAGAAACAGTCACATACCTTTCTATCTGTGCTGTATGTTAGATTTCTATTCTTGTATTAATGACCATGTAATTTCTAATATTGCTGTGAACATATCATGTGACTCTAGCAGTAATCAGAGTACTGTGATTTGTTTGAAATTATTAAAGAGGAACCTTCCTGATAAAAGTATAAGGTATGGCTGGAAGGTTTCAGGAATGACTTTGCAAGTAAGTTCATACTCAACTTAAAGTAAATGATCCCTTTGGCAGCTGTATATCAAGCTATTCTTTTCTGTCACGTTTGGAAACATTTCTGACTACATCTTCAAATACCACTTTTAGCATGTGTGATGTATGCTGCTAGACCATCTCTCACCCAGAGTGCATCCATTTCAGTGAAGTTTTTATATCCATGATTTATTCTGACCGTCTTACAGTGCATACATTTATTCACCTTACTCTTCTCTCTTGCACTACATGTTTCAGCACTAAAGTGCCATCTTCAGGTGCTTTTCGATGTACGTCGAACTACTTCATTGCATGCNCAGTATAACACGCAGTCACAGGAGCATACAATGAAGTAGTTCAACGTACATCGAAAAGCACCTGAAGATGGCACTTTAGTGCTGAAACATGTAGTGCAAGAGAGAAGAGTAAGGTGAATATATATATTCACTGTAAGACGGTCAGAATAAATCATGGACATAAATCAGTGCAACAGGATGCTAAAATATAACATTATTAGAAGTTTTTATATACAAGACTAAAAAGAAGTCATATGAAGCCAAACTGGGAGAGAGTTCCAGCGGGATTAATTTTGAAACAGAAATTGCCTCACCGATACCACATCGTGGGCCAGTTTTTTCTCTTGGTGAAGTATATTTCAAGGTTGTTGGTTAAAATTTGACACATTCTCTCTTTACTCAGTCCCAGTTCTTCTGTGGTGATTCTTTAATCAGTATGAATAAGGTGCAGCATTTTTTCAACGTTTTCATAATTTTTCCCTGTGTTGGCCAGCCTGATTGAGGATCACTGATGTCTTCCCTTCCTTCATAAAATTATTTGTGTCACTTGAAAACTCATCCTTTTGATATTTCTAACAATGTCTATTTTCTTTGGTTTCACCCTGTTGCCTGACATCATTATGTCATCAGAACTTTAATTTAATTTAATTTAATGTTGTGGGACAACAAATGCACAAGAACATTCCACTGCTGAAACAGCAGTTGAAGGAACATATTATATAACATGAACTGACAGGTTTGAGGTGGGACACAACAACTACTCTACTGTGGCTCCTCCAGATCTCATGTCTGTACTACAGGCAGTTAACTGATTTACCTCTTCTGCCTATGCTCAGATTGCCAACTGATGGAGCAATGTCCACTGAAGAAGATAAAGACCAAGACATTTGCACTTCATTCATGTAAGTAATGAAATGCATGTTACAGTGTACCAATGGGCACCTGATGTGTGCTGGATGCTTTACTCATGTACTGGCAGATGCAAGATTGAGAGATGAGATTGCAACATGTCCCAACTGCAGGATTGAAATTAGTAAAACATCTGCTTCTCGGAATCTGGCTGTAGAAAAGGCTGTGAATGAACTGCCTTCAGAATGTCAGTTCTGTGGTAAAGATTTTCCACGGATTACTTTAGAGAGACATGAAGAGACACTGTGTGATGAGAGGTGAGATGTTAGGGTCCTTTGTTTTATTAATTTAGGCAGGTATGTTATATATTAGACTTCCACTGCTACATATTACAAAATGTATGTCATCTGCTTTGACTATCTTCAATGTATAGAGTTTGAAATAATTATGGTAGAATCTGTCTAAAACAGAACCTGCGTTAAAAGCAAACTTGCTTTTATCAGAAAAAATCTCTTCTTGGTGAGAACATTGAGTGAAAACTAGCATAAATTGCCTCTTAATAAATGTGTGTGTGGTTCATTCCACGTGGCGTTTTTACCGGAATTTACTGAGAAGGAACATACCTGCAACAGTTCTCTTCTGTGGGTTATTTTATGATGATGTCAGAATCTAGATTGTTTAGCGCCAAATCATAGGATATTGCACTGGCTTATGATCAGAATACTGATCTATAAGAACTGCCAAAATGTCCTACCTTACAATCAGTACTCTTCAAAATAAAACATATTTCATGTCAAAAGGCCGTAAATGTTAGCGTTTTTTAAAAAGTAGCTAGTGTACCTACATTTTTGGATGTTGTGCTAGAACCAAACAGACATAAGTCAAGATATGCCATTCTGACTGAAGTGAACAAAAATCTTTGAGTTCAGTAGCATAAATGTTGATAAGGCTGCTCACATTGTCTAAGAAAACACATAAGGATTTTGATACAGAAACTCAGTTGAAAAAATTATCATCTTTTGGACGTTCTGAAATGTCCATAAGCATAATTTTATATTAATGCCATTAGTTGATGTGAAACTAAGACTTGCTCAGAGATTGGCTGCTGTTGTTGGAGAGCAAAAGAGATAAAAATACCAAAGACACAAACCATTTACAAGTCTGCCAAGGACTTTTTAGAGGATATGTAGATGTGAGAAAAATGTCTGTGACATCTGCTTCAAAAAAGGAGCACAGTCAGTATGATTTATGATGAAATTTGCAAACATAAGCCCTCAAAAAAGAGGCCAAATCATTTGAAACATTGATTCAAGACCATATAAATTAATATTTTTTAGTTTATTTTTAGAGTTGCAGGAGGTACTTAAAAAGGAATATTTAAGCAATGGGGTATCACTGGGTGTACAGACAAATATTTAACAATGACTTAATATAGCTTTTTATTCAGAAAGGAAGATAAGTGTAATGCATGTTGCACTTACAACATGACAGGGAAAAAGAGATGATGCCCAGGGTCAAGAAACACATACCTTTGCATGTGATTTTGAGATATTGTGTTGTTGTCAGTCTGCTAGTTGTGAAGAACTTTTTACAGTGGACTTTAGCTTGGTCTGGTTTCACAGTTTTGGGCTTAGGTTCAAATAAGGTTACTATTATTGCTGGCATAATGTGTTAGCAAACAGAGTTTCATTTAAATTGAGGTTTGTTTGTTTCCAGTAGTCTCCAAAATATTGCTGATGGAAAAGAAATCACACTGATGTCCCTAGACCTTGTTGATGTACTGCATAAAAATTTTGCACATTATCAGAAGTTATTTGACTTATGACACCAATACGTAGGTCGTACCGAAAGTCATGAGCAACTTCTTTTGCATGCAACCTGGGAACAGCAGACGAAAGAGAGTATAGTGGTAGGTGGAACCAGCTGTTGTGTTAATCTTGAGTGTCTTGTGACGTCAATAGCTTGCATCACGTGACCAGTATCCTAACAAAATGGCCGACAGCGATATGTCGTTTCGCCAGCGTGCTGTCATCGTTCTTGTGAAAGAGGAAATCCCTGCTGCAGAAATTCACCAGAGACTTCACCATGCTTATGGAAGTGTGTGCATGGGTGTGAGCAGTGTTCGAAGATGGGTGAAACATTTTAAAGATGGGAACACCAGCATTGAAGATGAGCCTCGGAGCGGTCATCCTCGAACAGCCTCAACTGAACACAACAAGGAAAGAGTGGTTGAGAACATTTAAGATGACAGGCGTGTGACTGTGGACACAATAGCCTGAAAACTTGGAATAGGGCACAGTGCAGTACAGGAAATGATTGAAGGCTTGGGCTATAGGAAAGTTTGTACTCGTTGGGTCCCGCAGTTATTGACTGAAGACCACAAAGGTAAAAGGCCATCACCTCAAAACTGCTGCAGAGATATCAACACGAATGCGATGATTTTTTGCTCTGTATTGTGACAAGTGATGAAAGCTGGTTTCACCATTTCAAGCCTGAAACAAAATGGCAGAGTATGGAATGGCACCATTTGCATTCTCCATCAAAAAAGAAGGCAAAGACAGTGCCATCAGCTGCGAAGGTGGTGGGCACAATATTCTGGGATGCAGAGGGGTTTATTCTGGCCGAATTCCTGGAACCTGGGCAAACCATCAATGCTGCTTGTTATGTCCAGACACTGAACAAGCTCCCTCATGCATTGCGCAATAAATGTCTGGGACGAAACATCATCATCCTGCATGACAATGCTCGCCTCACATCGGAAGCAATTGCAAAGATGGGGTAGGAAGTTCTTCCACATCCCTCCTATAGCCCTGATCTGGCACCCTCTGACTACCATATTTTCGGATTTGTGAAGGATCAGCTGCGTGGACAACGTTTTGAGACAAGGGAGGCAATTCAGAAAGCAGTGTGTCAGTGTCTTCGGATGGCTGGAACGGAATTTTACAGAAGGGGAATTTTCAAACTCCCAGAACACCAGGAGAAATGTGTACAAAGAAGTGGCAATTATGTGGAAAAATAAAGAAAGGTCTGTAGATTGAGGTGGTGTATTCGGTTTGTCTGTAATAAAGCATTTTACTTTACAAAAATTGTTGCTCATGACTTTCAGTACTACCCTCGTAGTAGATTCTGTGTATGCACAAATACAGATAACAGAAATGGCTGTGCCAGTGACAGTGATGAACAATAGGCATCTACTGACTGCATCATTATAATCACTTGTAATATAATACTACAAAATTGCTAAAATTTTATTGCTATACAGGCTCACTCAGTTCCTGTCACAGATGTGGAAGAATCGAAGCCCATCTGTCGGCAGAATATGTGCAGTCCTGTATGGACTAGTGGGGGGGGAGGTGCTTCTTTCTCACAGTGCAATGTACATATGTGCCCCAAATTTCTTGCCTGTTTGGATGATAAGTGCAGGGCATGAATCAAATGAATACTTGTGCTGTACTAAACCCATCTGAAACAGAATAATGTTCTCACCCCTCACAGATCAGCTATGAGCAGGTTTCACAACATTTTTAACTTGTTTTACTCTACATGCTAAAATCAAGACATCTGGTATATTTCGATGATATGAATCCATCTTTTGAAATTTGATTCTATAGAGCAACTACTACCTGCTTTATCATCAGTCATCACAATAAGCTGCACTAACTAGGTTTACTCATGCATAAAGATATGAAGCTATGCTATACAGTAAAGGGGATCTAGAATTCTCATGGTAAGACCTGGATTCTCATTCAGAGGGTTCTGAATTTAATACCCAGTCAGATAATGCGTGCATATTTTTCTGCTCACAAAATGAAACCTTCACCTGTAGCAAAAATAATTTTTTGGGAAGTTGAATATCAGAGTTATTCTACTGTACTTTATAGGATTACAAACTGCAAGTATAGTCGTATTGGATGCCCGTGGCGTGGCCCATTTCATGAGGCAGCAGAGCATGAACAAGTGTGTGCACATCCTCACCGCTCTGGGGCAGAGGTGATGGAAGCTTTGCAGGTCATCGACCTGAAGTGTGAAGAAGAGAAGAGGTTATACAATTGTGTATTTGACTTGCTGTCATATGAGAAGATAACATTCAATGGTATGATGTTACACAGTTACCTCTATTTCATGACACTAAGTTAAATTGTATAATATTCAGTGATGTATCAGTTGCATAGGTTGTGTTTCATCCCACAGTGAAAGAAGTATTATGTGCGTGATGATGAATTTGAAATGGGTTGGGGGTTGTCATGACCAGGTTTAAGATAAGATCTTTGGCATTTGCCTAAAAGGACTGGAGGAACCCTTGAAATACTTAGTCAGAACTGAATTCATTTGAGTGAATACCAAAATTAATTATGGAACATCCCTATAACAAAAGTAGATGTACCTGAATTATTTTATTCTGCAACACAGGCAAAAATACCATGTGGGCACAATATTGATATTAAAATTTTACACTTAAGAAAGCAAACGTATCAGTTCTACTGACACTCAGCTGATAATTTAAACAGAAATATGAAATGAGTGTAGATCACTGTTCCAGATTGAAGTAACAAGAAGAGTTTGAACATGAAATTGCATGCATAATCAATTTAGTACCATGCAGATCTTTCACAATATGAACTGTGAGAGCAGGTTAGAAAGCACCTGCAAAATGTTTGTATCTTTTTATACAACTGGCTTCACTGCTGAATGCACACAGTCATAAGCATGGAACTTCCCTTTTGTTGTAGTGACTTACTTGACCTTTATCATTCAGTCAACTTTCACCACTAGTGATGTCAACATGGTTGCTCTACCTACCACATGTATCAAAGCAGAGCAATGTGCAGTGATTTGATTTTTGTGGGCTCGGGCACAATATGGTAATGGTGTTCTGATGCGTGTATGAAGGGATCATGTTCAGAAATGGCTGAACATATGTCACTGATGAACGATCAGGGTGCCTGTTGTAGGGGACACTGACCAAGTCTGCAGGTTAATTCACAACAGAAGGGTGACAGCAGATGAAGTGGCAGGCAACTGCAGATTTAAGCCGCACCATAGCTCAAGCGGTTAGTCACTGGCTTTCCACCGCGGTGGCCCAGGTTCAATCCTGGGTCTGGTCAAGTGGGATTTGTGATGGACAAAGTGGCGCTGGGGTGGGTTTTCTCCGAGTACTTCGGTTTCCCCTGCCAATCTTCATTCCACCAAATTCTCCATCATCATAATCACCTGGGGCAGGCTACAAGAGGCCAATCAGTGGCTGCCGTGCCGAGTGGACCCAGCTGAACTCCACTCCCCAACTAAGTGGAACTGCAGATTAGTCTCATGGCTTTGTCTATGAAATCATCTACAGCAAGCTTCACTTCTATAAAGAGTGTGCAAGGTGGGTTCGAAAACAACTGACAAAACAGCAGAAGCATAACTTTGGATGTGTTTGGGTTCCCTGTTGCATAAGTATCACGAGGAAGGTGACATCTTTTTGAGTCTCACTGTTACTGATGAACAACTGTGGATCCACAAGCATAAGCCATGGAGTATAGCATAAAATGCCTGATATATCCTTTCAAAAATAAAATCTCAACCACCAGTGGGAAGAGTTATGCTCACTCTGTTCTGTGATTTGTAGGCCCATTCTTGAGCATAATCAGGGAAGGGGTGTGACAGTAAGTAATGCACATTACCTTGAGATGCTGAGTTACAAGCTGAAGCTGGCAGTTCAGAGTAAATGTTGAGGATAGCTGTCAAAATGTGTTGTGTTGCTGCATGATAATGACCATCCCCGTACTGTTGAAACACTCCAGCAGCTACATTTTGGGATCTCTGAACAATAAGCATACAGCCCTGACAGATCTTCAGCTGTTTGGACCCCTTGAAGATTATTTCAGAGGCTCTCATTTTGCCAGTGACTATGAGTGGCTTGCTACCCTGTCAAAAACATTTTTTCCTATGGCATACATAAGCTTGTGTGACACTACCCCAAGTGTACTAAAAGCAAGACATGTTAAAAATAATGCAGTTGTAAGTTATGTACTGTTGTACTAATTTTAATAAACACATTGTGGATAGTTTGTGACTTACATTAGTGCATTTTATCATTTCACATTGCTGTGTTTGAATATGGGTTGTGGAATTATTAGCAAATATAGGTAACATCTGAAAATCCTCATATGGAAATTTTTCTTGAACATCATGCTTTCATTTAGTGGTGTATATAATTGCATGTCTTTATTATGCTTTGTCATAAGTGCTTCACTGTTCAGTGCCCCATAGTTAAATTGTTAAACACTGTTTGCAGTTGGGTCCTTGATGTTGAATGTGTAGTTTATATTCCTTAATTTTTAGGAAAATATAAAATGTAAAACAATCTACAATTGTGGCAAAATATGCAATATAATAACGGTAATAACAGCAGTACCCACTAGGTAACAATATATATATATATATATTTAAAGATAAAATATAGCAAACTATAATTCTGCCTATAGTTTAGTATGAAAATGAAACTTGGTCTCTCACACTGAGGGTGTTTGAGAGCAGGGTGCTGAGGAGAATATGTGGATGGAGAAAGTTGCATAATGAGGAGCGTCATAATTTGCACTCCTTGCCACATATTGTTAGACTGATAAAATCAAGCAGGATGAGATGGGCTGGGCATGTTCCATGCATGGAGATGTGAAGGTTTGGTAGGAAAACATGAAGGAGACCTCCAGGAAGAGTAGATGTAGATAGGAAGATAATATTAAATTGGATCTTAAAGAAATATGATGTGAGGATGTGGATTGGATGCATCTGACCCAGGAAGGGTATCACTGGTGGGCCTTTACACAGTTATGAACCTTTGGGTTCCCTAAAATTCTGACAATTTCTTGAGTGTCTTGAGCAGCTTTTGGCTTCTCAAGAAGGACTCAGCTCCATGGAGTTTGTTAGGTAATTTATATTTATTTAACATACTTTACCTTTTTGTAGATTCCAAGTGCCACAAGTAAAAGGAATCCACAGAAAAATTAAGTTGCATAATGGTTTCTATAAACTAGACTGTACAATGTAAAACAACATAGTGAAGTCAACATTTTATATTCAGTTTCACAGCTATAACTAATGAACCAATCAAATGGGCTTGTGAAATTATGTATAAACTATTATGTACATATAGACAACTAGAAATGTGGCAACAGCATGAAACTTTGAGGTTAAATCACACAAATCTGACATTAAATTTATACTAGTGAAAATTATACACAGAATTGGGTCATTAAATAGTATGATTAGTAATTTAGACTGAAATATTTGAAGGGCATATTTGCGAAGTTCTTCCCATAAACTCCTATAACAATACAGTTTCTCCATATAGACTTGCAGATAAAGCCATATCGCACGGATGAGTTTGTACATAAGCTGTTCTATGAGACGAGCCGGTTCACTGCTTTCAACAATCAATGGGTGATGAAGGCACGCATTAACAATAGCCAGAGAGACCCAACACAGAGCTCCGAGCGGAACATGACTTACCAGGTAAAGTGGAAGTAGGGCTGCAATATCCTGCAGCATCAAACGTCATGATTCAAGGTAAGTCTGGGGGTTGAAAGTGTCCTTAATCCAATGTCCTTGCAGCCCCTCAATCCCACAGTTAGGTTCAGCATCAGAGCACCGTGGAAGATGATGCTGCACATCATCCAGACTGGCATCATTCATCGCGCAAGCACTTCCGTAACATTGGGAGGTGCGTAACAGCTGCAGTGGTCATGGCTGACCAAGATCGCTGCAAATGTTACCACTCATTATTATTTCCAGGGTTCAGTTTTTCTTTCCTAACAGCTTAATACAGGTTAAGAAGAAACAGACAGTAGAGACTGAATAAGATGAAGATTACTGAAAGAAGAATGTAGAATGAGAAAATTGAAGATAAAGAGGTAGAGCTAGAGAGCTGGTGATAAAAGAAGATGTAAGACTTGAGCAACACTACATACTGTTACTGGACAGTTGAATCATGCCTCTGCTCCACCTGCTTCTTTAATGAACACTGGGTACATAATGATGACAATTATGGGTATGTATGTGTGAAGAATAAGTAAATGTAAGTCTTAAAACAAATAAAGGGGCACAGCCTGCACATATGCAATTTGTTGAGATTATGGCAAAAACATGGGGAATTTTAACACAATTAGGGTAAGCAAGTAAGTGTTGACTTCCCTATGTTCTGTGTCAGCTTTACAATGGGTAGGTGCTTGCTGGCATCCCTCAAGTTTCATTTTTACATTTCATTATTTATTGTGATTTTTTCTTGCTTTATGAGAGGAATTGTGCTTGCTTATAAAATCTTAGGTATATATAACTTGTGATATCTATAAAAACACATTGTAAAGACAGTATAACTCATGATTAAATATGAATTTTACATTTTGATCAGTACACATAATTTCTCTTAACTGTATGTAGTCACAGTTTGGACATTTTGAAGTATGTTGATGTTATTTGTTTCCATTTGTATAATAACAGCATAGTTAACTGTCCACCTCTCTTTCTCTTTATGGGTATTATATATTGTTAAACTGCAGTTGATCCTGAAAACCAAGACAACATACCCTCTGGCACTCCACTACTTGATATTACGTGGTCCTTTTGGGGATATGAAGGTCAATGCAAAGATTCACAAGTTTGAGTTTACGGACCAAGAGAACGAGAGTCCTTATGTGCAGCTCCCTCTTGCTGATACAGCTGAATGTAACCGCTTGTTGGCAGCAAAAGTTATCAACTTTCGGTATGTTAATTCACAGCAGTATTTTCATATTTCAGTGATTACACATGCTTCTTCATTGTGATTTCAGAAGCCTGTTATCTGTACTAATTTCCATGCCCCTTACATTAAGTTCTTCAAAACCTTCTGGTTTATGATATCATGTAGTTTGGTAAGTGTGTACCATTGTTCTGATGAATATATTGCCTCCGTCTTTAGAGTAGAATTTCTGCCCTCAAGGCAGTATGTTCCTTCATGACGATGTTACCCATCTACCGGAAGACTACACAGGATCATCATCTAGGACAGGCATGTCCAACTTCAAACAGGTTGTGATCGACTTTTTAGTGTCAAAACTGCCAGTGATCTACCACCCCTCCTATTGTTGTACCTCGTTTTAAGCAAAAATATTGGTAAAAATAACACAACACGATGTTTGTTGTAAAAGCAACATACATTGAAAGTACAGACTACGTTAACACCTATTTTCCCTTCAACATCTGAATATAATCATATTATATTACAAGTGAATTTACATGCTTTTCACGTATAATTTCCTTATGGGCCCATGAGATCGACACATTGGACATGTCTGATCTAGGAGATGCAATACAAATATGGGTCACCATTAAAACCTGAAGTTCCAACCCTAAGATTGCCTGTGGTGAAACGCTAGTTTGGAAAGTGCAAGAAGTGACTGAATTACCTTGAATATTTTAGGGAGAATTTTAACTGTAACATGATTACTATTCAAAAGGTGTGGGTAACCACTTCATTGAAGTAAGAGGAGGAAAGGAAAGATATGCATTACATGGAAATAGCTTTAACAGAGAGCAGAAATAAAGATAATGGTATGTAGTTTACATGGAAAGACAGCATATAAATTAATCAGTGAACCACTATCAAAGAAAAGAGATAAAATTCTCGTAAAACTGCATGGAATCTTAGCAGTACGAGGGGGTACCCAAAAGAAACTGAACTTATTTTTTTTAAACTTATTTATTCAAATTTTAAGCACAAACCTTCAATCCCCTTCAAAGTACTCTCCACTTACACTAATACACTTGTCTAGTCTTTTATTCCATTTTTCAAAACATTGTCTAAATTCATCTTTTGAGATGCTTGACAGCGCCTCCGTCGTTTTTTCCTTTCATATCTCTTTTCATTCGAGGAAACAAAAAAAAAGTCACACGGGGCAAGGTCGGGTGAGTATGGAGGGTGAGGAACAGGGGTCATACCATTTTTGGTCAAGAATTGTCATACAGACAGGGCTGTGTGAGCGGGCATTGTCATGATGGAAAAACCAGTCACCCGACTGCCACAAATCTGGCCGCTGAGCTCCAAGTCACTCCTGACAGCTCCACAATTTCTTCAGTGGTCTGTCGTCGATCTTCCTTGATGATTTCACGAATTTTTTCAACATTTTCATGTGTTCGGGCTGTGGAAGGACGACCAGAACGAGGTTTGTCATCAATTGACATTTCACCATTTTTGAAACGGGAAAACCACTCAAACACTTGAGTTTTCCCCATAGCATCATCCTTGTACGCCGTTTTTAACATTTCAAGAGTTTCTGTTCCACTTTTCCCGAGCAAAAAGCAGAATTTCACCGCCACACGCTGTTCACGAAAATCAGCCATTGTAAAAACGATGATCACACAAAACAGTTGTCACTATAAACTCTGCCGAAACTAGTCCTTACCTTCTGAAGCAACGGTAGTCGGCTTATCAACTCAGGAATGTTAGCTCTATGCGCTCATAGCGGCAAAACGCGGTACTACAAAAGCTCTGCCCACAAAAAAATTAGTTCGGTTTCTTTTGGGTACCCCATTGTATCTGTTTTTAATCCTACTGATCATGTGAACCAGTTTGTCACTTGGATAGAAATATAATTATGGTAGTAATTCCCATTCCATCCATTTGAATATTAAATCAGGGACAGCCTTAAATGAAAAACTAACATAATGGGGCTTGGGTCATAGAAATTCAGTAATTAATGAGAGAGGGCATTAAATGGGGCTATGAGGTAGCTAGAGACCATTTGTATATGTACCACATAACTCTTTTAAACGCAATTCACTTAAATGAAATTATAAAAGAAATTATATTAAATAATCACAGGATTCAAATAGACATTTCTTAAATTTTTTAATGATAAGGGTGATGCTAATTATATTATTTTGATATATAAAAAGACATTTAAAAAGCTGCAAAAATCACCACTGGATATTGTGCTTGTAGAGTTGTATCATCATTGGAATTCAACCATTTGTTTTTCTGTAGTGAATCGTATCCAATCATATACAGTAAGCCTCACTAATTAAGACTGATTGGGAGTGAACCCTTGTCCAAATGAGTGAAAGTCTGAATTATAGAAGTGCTGCATAAAATATGTTCAGGGAAGTTAAAAACTGGACTTTGCATGTCTTTTTAGGCAATACAACTTTATTTTCAAACTTAGATTGCATATCATAAAATAAATTGTCATAAAATGTAAAAATATAAGTTCCAACTTAAAATCATTTTAGGTAGCAGCAACATGATCAAGACAGTAATGTGCCAAAAGAAAAAAGATGCCAAAATTATCGCAAATTCCAAATTAGTGAGGTTTCACTGTATAAGAAAACTACAGTATACTTGTAACGTGTTTTGCCACTGAAGACACTGTTCGGATTGTTAATTGGTTTATTTAACAGCCTACATGTCTTAGCTACAAATACTTATAACACAGTTGCAGGCTGCTACCAGTACGACCTGCAGCTCTGGCGCTTGTCGGAGGGCCTCGTTCACCATTTTCTCCCCTCCCAATAGTAGCTGAATCTTTATGTCGGCTTCTCTTGTTCTGTATACGAAAGCTTTCCCTACCTCTCTTCCTATGTGGTCTGCAGATAGATTGGGGTAGGCACGATGGGCAAGCATTTCAATGGCCGTGGCGAAGTCTTACAGGGGTTCTCCAGGTTTCTGTGTTCTCGTCAGTTGGCAGCAGTAAGCAGCTGCAAAGTGTTGGTCCCCAAAATGGTCCTCTAGTGCCTGAAGTGTATCCTCGTAAGTCAAATTCATCAGAATGCTGGGTAGCACTTCTGCCACCCGACCCTTCAGAGCGGTAATTAGGTATGTCAATTTTCCCGGTCCGACCATTGGTTGTGTTCCGCTACAGTCTCGAATTGTCGCCGGAACACACTCCATGTTGAATTCCCGTTGAATGTCGGGGCTGAGCTGTGCTTGTGATGACCGTTGATGTATTTCCCCGCTCGGCCCTCGTCTGTCTTGTTTCATCCAACCAGGCTTGGAACTCGCGATTGGCCTCCTCGATTGCTGCGCATGTTTCATCGTAGTTTTTCGTTAGATCTTCCTGGAGTTTTGTTGTTCGTGTGCAGAGGGACACTTCTGCCGTCTGTAATTTTTCTTTTGTCTTTTCAATCCCCTCAGTTAGTTCCGACTGGAGAATCCGTTTGTCGTGTTCAAAGATCACAAAAATGTTTTCAATTCTATGTTGGATTCTTTCATCCAACTCTGACCGCATAGATCGCATTGCGGCCTTCCTATCGGCCGCCACCTTTTCTTGGTAGGCGTCTAATTTTGCCAGAATGACATCTGTTTTTTCTTGGTTGATGTCTGATTTTGCCAGGAAATGTTTCTCTTTCTTCCTATTGGCTTCCGTCCTTTCTTGATAGGATTTCACGTTGGCGTCCATTCTTGCCAGCATTTCCATCATCTGCTGCATCTTCATTTTTTTGCGTGGTTTTCGCGTGTGTAAGTTCGTAACCACTTCTGACACCAATGTAACGTGTTTTGCCACTGAAGACACTGTTCGAATTGTTAATTGGTTTATTTAAGAACCTACATCTCTTACCTACAAATACTTACAACACAGTTGCGGGTTTACACAATTTATACACCCTACACAATAATCTGTTCACTCTATATTCAATGGCCTTCACTTATTCACAGTGCAATACAGGAGCTATACCAGTGTCACTGTATTACACACTCCCAATAATTTCTCACACATTCCGGTATTCTTCACGTTCACGATTCACTCACTGCAGCTGAACTCGGCAACTTCACGATCCACACTGTGTCACTCCTGATCACACACACACTCTTCACATACTGGTCAGCCGGCTTTTTATACCATTCTGTTGCCTCGTGTTACAGCAGTGGTCCCCTTGTTACGTCACCACGGAGGAGGGGGGCAGAGAGTTGACTGGCCTGTTACCGTAGCAGAGGCACTACTGGCGGGGGAGGGGGTGTCCTGCATAGCGCAAATATGTCACATTATTATTGACTGTGTTCTGTAATTGTCTGAATATAATGTGGACGTTTTCATCTAAATGAATGTTTTAAAGCAGATCTCTATGCCAGAAGCTAACCGTTACTTATTTAGTAAACTAATTCTTTACCTTTTATGAAACCTGACTCCGCCATTTGGACTCTATTCTGAACCCGATGAACTGAGTATAATTTGTATGTATTCTTTTCAGGCTTATCATGTTTCTGTCATCAAAGTAGACAACAGTGTGCTCTAAGGAAATTACTTCTGACCAGAAGCATAGTTGTTACGTTGCTTAGATGTGTGGCTTTAAGTAGTTGTGCATACTCGTTGTAGGCTAAGTAAGTCTCTCAGTAGAGGTTAGAAACTGATATCAGAAGCTTTAATACAGTCTCTTCACATTCTCTGTAACCAAACAAAGACATAAAAAATGAACTTGTATTTATGAATTACTCGTGATATTGGAAAGACATTATTTAAAAAACTAGAATGACTCAATTTATTAAAAACAACCTAAAAGGGCACTTTCTAATATTGTTAAAACGTGTCCTTATTTTACAGCCATCTTTGGTAGGCAGGACTTTAGATATGTCTGGCTCATTTAAATTATAGACATGGATGGTGTCTGTGTTACTTCATTGTATTGTATTATGTGCTTGTATACCTATATGTTTTTTTTAACAGATTGTGTATAATCCTGAATAGGTGTTGTTTTTCAAGCCAGGCTTAGAGGGAATGCCTTATGATGGAAATAGCTGTCCTTTATTTACATTTATTGTATCACATAATAGCAAGATATATATATATATATATATTTATTTATACTCTAAGTTACTCATTTAAGTAACCATAAAAGCTATATTATATATTAAATTTCTGTTTCTTACTATGAAATAGTTATATTGACTAATAGATACAAAAATTAAGAGTGAAGTAGTATGTGATTTTGTAATACTGTAATTACAATAATTTTGATTACAAGATCAGTGATGCTTTCTTATCCCAGTTGTCAATAGTAGTTATGAAACAGCGAAGATTATTCTCCATGTGATATTTGTGTTGGTTTTCTGTACTTACACCATAAAGTTCATTATTTTTAACATTTGTTTTATGCACTTTCATATGCCACATTGATAACAGTACGCACTGCTCACATCCGAAACCACTCTTTTGTTGTCTGGAAGTCTATAAATATGTAACTTGTTTTGAAAATCATGCAAGATGATCTTATGATACTTTACTTTCAAGATCAATAAATTTGTAATAATTATCTCATATAGATATATATACACACACGCAGAAGCATAGTTGTTATGTTGTCAATAATGAGCATATGTTATTACACGCGCAGGAAACACCGACATCACCAAAAATACCTCCGAGGCATGAATTGTATTTAATACTTCCCGTGAGTTGAATAGTATATGTTGAAAAGACCACTACTAACTTGTGATAGTATTTTTATTTATTTAAATGTTTATATGGAGGTTAAAATCTGCCAGTCTGATCTGAACTAAAACCTTCACCAATTCAGGACTATTGTTATATACTTACCAAAATAATTTAATAAATACACTTGGTGTGTTGGGCATAGTCATTTCATTTATGCCAAAATGCCCACTACAGTTTCACCAATCTGTGACGAATGAAGGTGTGTTGTCAGCTACATACTGCAACCATTTTGCCCAAGGAAATAACTACCAGCATGCTTCAAATAGCAGGCTAAGTGGGCCACAGCATTCTGAACTACTTGGAGAGAAAAATATCTCCTATCAGGACTTGAACCCTGCCTGTCTAGTCTGCAACATGTCTCTTCACTGAGTTATCTATCAGTTTTTAACATACAGCAAGCTCTAGATTATATGTAGTGATGGAGGGAGAAGTATCACAAATAATTAAAAACAACAGAAAATCAAAATACAGTATTTACCCAAATGTTTTCTTTTTCTGCTTGGACATGTCTTAGGTAATAGTCATACAGTCATTTCACATTCACGTACTTAGAAAATACCCTGTTGGAGTCACTCTTTTTACATTACCAGCCATACCCCGCAAGTATTTCTTTGCTGATTCTGTAGTGATCTGTCTCTCAGTTCAAGGCCAACAAAGTGCAGTGTAAGCCCACTATGCTGGCAGCATTCTTGAGATCAAAGCTTTAGTACATGTACATATTATGCCTCCACTTGCTTGAAAGAAAAATTAAGAGTACCTTGGTATAAATTGGAAGTAATGATGCTCAGAAGAGAGGTTCTAAAGTATCACAGATATTGAAAGTTGTACATTGCAGTTATAATGTGAACTAAAACTAATGGTCACAAAGCACACAAGATACCAACAGTGATGCTGAAGCACAAATATTCAGTGTTGGAGTAAATATCCAGCACTGGTAGAAACTGAAAAATGATTAAAAGTGTGTCAGCTCCATATAGAAAACCTTGTCAACTTTAAAACAAATATTTTTTTCTTTTGTGAAGACTTTAAAGATGAGATCATCATATATTCTAGTAAACAAGGTATCTAATGAAATCTGAGAAATTAAAACCTGCATTGAACTGCAGACTACAACCTACTAGTCCCACTGCTAATCACTAAACAGAAGCAACCCTTGTTCAGTGATAAAAGCTATAAAATAATAAAACAGAAATGTTGCAGTAGGATGTGATTTACAGTGTACTGCATATCACTGTAAAGCATCACTGATACATGGAGCAGCTATAGAAGAACCAGATTGATATTTTGCCGACTCCGTGGTCTTGGCAACAGTGAGCGGGGTGGCATATTAGCGTGTCCTCTCCTCTCCGTCAACCCTACGACTTCCAAGTCCATACGGCCAACAGTGTGGTAGCAGCCTTTGTTTGAAGTGGACCGTGTATTTCAGCTCTGTCAGAGTTATGTTAAGTGTTAAAGTACAGCTAAGCAATGACGCTTGCGTTGTCACACTTGCTTGAATGTGGGCAGTTCCCACAGTGTCAATGTGAAATTCCTTGCAAAACCCACTACAGAAACATACAGTTTGTTGATGGAAGTTCATGGTGATGAATGTCTATCTTGTACTCAAGTTTTTGAGTGGTTCGAAAGATTTAAAAGAGGGAAGGGGAGAGACTGAAGATGATCCACGTCCCGGTCAGCCCTACATGACAAAAACAGGTGCTAACATTGATAAAGAAAGTGTCTGACAGATTTTACATGAACATTTTAACATCTAAAAGCGTGTTCAAAGATGGTGCCGAGAATCCTCACTCCTGAGCAAAAGGAAACATGAACATTTATTTGACTTGACATGCTTATAAAAAAAAAAAAAAAAGATCCAAAGTCAAGCCCTGTGTGATTTTTTTTTTTTTATTTCCAAAGATCAAGTCTACATTAAAAGGAACCCGTTTTGAGTCTGTAGATACAGTGAAGGCAAAGGCAATGGAGGTAATAAAGAAGTTATCAGGAAAGGACCTGCAGCATTACTTCAAACAGTGTAAAATTCGCATGGAGCTTTGTGGAGGTCAGGGAGGGGACCACTTTGAAGGTGATAGCATTTCCATCGTGTGATTAGTTGAATAACAGATTTTAGAGCATCAGGCCGGTTATTTTATAGCCACTCATGTACATATACTGGAACAGATGTAGTGAACAGCGCATATGTTTATGGGAAGCTAGTGTCTGTAAATAAGAGATTCTACACTTCCATGATTAATGCACAAAGTAGATAATCTAATTAAGATAATCCAGAGTCTACTGTACTTTTCCGAGTTCACTGAGAAAAATATCTTCAAGCGTCTATCCCAATATGGCACTATGGATTGAAACAATTAATGGAAATTTTATTATTTTAAGTGGACATGCCAAAATAATGAAGGATTTAGCATTTTTGGTATCCTTACCATTATCTTCAATGAAAAGTTTAAGATTTTATAATTTACATATCTCTTGTATTTGCAACTATTTCCATATTAGGAGTCGCCTCGTACAAATAGACGTCCAGCTGACTCACATGTATGTATGTTAAATGCAGCCAAGTGACCCAGCACTTTGTGCATACTAATGCCAGTACTTGAGTTAGATTCTCCTTAGAGAACAGTGAATGTTCTCGATCTTCAAGCATGCCATTAGATGTTGGGTTTGCCTTGATTATTGGCCCAGCAACAAATATGACAGCCAATATTTCTTTCTGTGTCAGTTGTCTTCCATTACACAGAACTGACTGAATTTCATATGTATTCTTTAAAATAGTGAACAATATCAGAGAAGCTAAACCATACTATCTTCAAATTTTGCTTTTTGACAAGCCAGCGATTTCATCCAGATGTATTCAAACTTCGTGTTCGCGTCTTAAGCACTACCATTTTTGTGTCATAATGAGGGTTAAATACTTTCTGAAGAACACACAGGTCAATCAAAGAAACATTTTCAACTTCCACTGACTAGTCACAGAGCACTATACAATGAAACAAGCTACTGGCCTAAGAACAAGTTTAGATTATGTCATGGACACTTCCCATTGGCTGGTATTTGAGGGGTGGGACACCTGATTTTGCTGTCAAGTCATGCTAAATGGAACTCTTAAAACACTGTCCCCCACTGCAATTTCTATGACAGTTTGAGGAGTTGGCTGATGTTTTTAAGTAACATAATAGGATGGCTGTGTGCACGTATGCTAAGCACGTCTGCTTCAAGATCAAGTAAAATCTCTTATTCAAATATATACTCTGGAGACTCTGGAAGATAATTTGTCGTCTCCCCTAGACAGTGGAGGCTTGTCACTGTAATAAAGTTTTCATTGTAAGCCATACTCGTGTCTACTGTAGTTGCACTGTTCCATACATGATGCACTTTCCCAGCACTTGCCTGGAGGGACAACAGAAATCCATGGAAACCCCTTCTGGATAGCCACTGTCCTGGCCAAGATTCAAACCACAAATCTGAATAAAAGTCAGAAGCATCACACCTTGACACAACTTTCCCAGTTTGTATATTATAAATGAGCATTTGACGCATCACAGGTGTGCATCATTTTTATTTTCTATGCATGATTCATTTAGCAATGCTGACTGTAGCCCAGACTCTGTACCATCAAATGGTAAAATGAGCAATGAATAATGAATTGGCAAGGACATGGAAAGAAGTGGGCATGGCTTGATTTGAGGCCCTATCCTGGCATTTGTTTGCAGGGACTGTGAAAAACCAAAAAAATGTGTTCAGCATAGGCAGTGCCACATCCAGTGTTAGGCAAAGTTATTCTTATACTTAATTAAGCATTATACCATGAAGATGTAAGAAGTGGACATACAGTTCCACCATTCTTAACCTTAGCACTAGTCCTCCTAGGGATGTCATGTCCTACTGAATATTGCATATGACAGTACTTTCATGAATCTCACAAACTCCAAGGGTTATCGATTACAAACATACTAAATATACACTGATATGTTGGGTTTTTGGACTTTATCCATCGTCCTGGTTTTTAAGATAACAAATAAAAACACGACGTTTCGGAAACTGGATCTGTTTCCATCCTCAGGTGAAGGAGAACACCTATTCAGTTGGGTCCGTTAGAAAGAGCTAGCCTCAATCACTGGACCTGGTCCAGTCTAACGGACCCAACTGAATAGGTGTTCTCCTTCACCTGAGGACGGAAACAGATCCAGTTTCCGAAACGTCGTGTTTTTATTTGTTATCTTAAAAACCAGGACGATGGATAAAGTCCAAAAACCCAACATATCAGTGTGTTATACACCATCGTCAGAATCCTATAGTAATACTAAATATATGAAGGATTACATCGGGTAACTTTAAAATGGAATTTTCACTCATGCAAGTTATGTGCAGAAATGGATCCCTAAGTTGTATTTTATTAATGTAAAGTTCCTCCTAGCCTCACCATTTTCAGGAGAGCAGATATCATTAAGTTCTACCAGAAACTCTTTAACCTGTTAGTCTCAATTCAATTTACACTTTTTTCTCTATGGCTCTACAGCCATTTGGACCTGGGCCACTTTTTCATTTCTTAATCCTATACACAGTAGGACTCCTTGGACAGTGGATCAGCCCATCACAAGGCCACTACCTATATGCAGAATAAATGCACACACATCCATGCCTTGAGTGAGATTCGAACCCATGTCACCAGTGTTCGAGTGGGTGAAGATGGTTGGTTCATGCCTTAAACCGTGCTGCTACTGTGATCAGCTTCAATTTACACTTCCTCAGCTTAATATACGGTGGAACCTCATTATGAGAATACAAAAAATTCCCAAAAATGCTTGTAATGAATACTACATATTTGCTTAACTTAACTAATGGTTTCTGTTTGCAACCAACCACTAATTAAAAGTAATTCTTTTATGATCATATTTCCTCTACAAGTGAACTAGTTCCACGTAATTACCTCAGTCGATAGAATCCACGGTTTTGTCAAGACCACGGAGGCCAAGTTGCCACTTTCCTAAATGGCAGATGATATCAATCAAGCATGTCATTATTTCCCTATGTAGTATCGACAGGCACTTTTGATTGTCAAGAGATTCGAGATTTCCCAAACATAACAAGTTGCATTGTTGAAATAATGTGAGTCTGAGAGTTCTCATGTCGTTTCAGTGCTTTATGAAGGTTGTTGATATCACCAAACCCAGTCTTGTTCCATACATTTTTTTCCTTGAGAAACAATAGGCATGGCCAACAAAACAATTTTCCTATATTATGGCAACCGGATAGCCACTCTGTTTTAGAATACTGTTCCAAATTAAATTTCCTCACATAATTTGGTTTGAGCTTTAAGTTCTGGCAACTCGCATGTCGTTCGTCCTCTTTCTATAATTATTTTCTTTTCAGAAAATGCTCTGCTATTAAACCCCCGTTTTAAAAGGCTTTCGATTGCACAGTCGCAGTCGCGTTGTCTGTCAGCATTCATTTTAGCTGTTGCCTGTGCGTGTAGTCTATTCACGCCCCTGCCCATCTTACCACAATATCAGATTTGCTTCCCTTAAACGTGGACAACTTCCTTCTGATGCGTCAAAATACGATCACAAATACAATCTTACGCCATATAAATATGCACTTAGAATATTTTAATAACACTTAATGTTACCTATAACACCCATCAAGACTGAAATCACACACAAACAGTTAATTTTCACATAACCATCGAAATAACACATTCCTTCACTGGCCTAGCCAGCAAACTGAAATTTGCTTCGCTTGGCTCCTTCGGATTGGACAAAGTATTACCAAGATTAACGAAACAAAACTTGGTCCATCCCACCAAGCAGGGTTAGGGAGAAAGAGGAGGCATGTGGCCTTAGCAGCAGCTAAATGACAATATTCAAATTGATTTATTTATATAACTTCCTTTCTTTTCGTTTCCTAACTACGGAGCAATGCTTCCCTTGCTTCCATGCACGGCACGCCACCGGTAAAGCTGTAAACTTAACTTGGTTCATCCTCGTCCATCACACTAGTAATGATATACAAGATTTTTAACCACCATCCAGTGTGATTGATAACGAGTTATGTTTTTAATTTTTCATCCTTTACATGTTTCAGTCAAAATGACCATCTTCAGAAGGATATAAACACGTAAGGAAACTACTATTACCATTCTAACCAATGCTAAGATGTACATTGATTTGTTAAAACATCTAAAAATTATTACAATAAGTCTGTTTACAAGTAATGTACAATATTTGTAATCTAGAACCAATCTGGTTTGTGTCATTACACTTCTTGTTAATGGAAGATGAGTATATTCTAGAGTGTGGTTTTGTTGTCTGATGATCAGTTATATTATGGATATCATGTAGTGTTTCTGTAATGCAGATTATATTCAAATATGACTACCTTTGGTATGGTGGTCCAGGTATGCAGGCTACGCTGTGTTATTATACTGCTCTAACATGTGTTGTGTTGCTTATTTGTACCCTTTGTGCCTCATGAAGTTTGTGTAGGTTTGTAGTTTCACCATGATGTCGAACATACAATTCTGATTATTATCGCTTTCCTCTGTATGTTTTTCCTCTTCTATTATTTTATTAGGTTTATTAAAATAATAAATGTGAAATTTTCTTATATTCATGAGATTCCCGTTTTTAGCATGCTTAACCATTTGCATAGTTTCTGTCATAGGTCCATACTGGTGGAGTTTATTTAGTATGTGTTTGGCGAAGGCCAAATCATCTTTGTTAAATCTTAACATTTCTTATGTGTTCTTTATATCTCATTGTTAGGTTTGTACCTATGTTGCCGATGTATACTTTGTGATAGCTTTGGCAAGTTATTTTGCATATCCCACTTTTTTCGTGAGTTCAATTAATTGCTTCTCATTTAGTAATTTACCTATGGTGGAAATTGTTTCAAAGGTTATCTTTAAGTTAGTGTCTTTGAAAAGTTTTCTGATTTTCAATATATAATTTCCTGTGTAGGTAAATGTAACCCATCTTTGTTCCTTTTTGGCCTTATCTTCCAAATTATTTTCCCATTGTTTGAGTTGTATATATTGTCACATGTAGGGTGGTACATGTGACAAAATGACAGGTTCCAGTTGTTTTAAAGGAGTGTTTACCACAATGTTGCATAGCAGTGGTGTCGGCACTGACCCCATGGAAAGCCAGTCACATGACAGTCATCTTGCCAGCCTATTCTATTGGTGTGTTGACTGTTGCCTAGCAACAAACAATAAACGTTCATCCCATTGTTGAGTGTGCTAGTGCAACTGAAGGTTGTTTATAGATCATTTCCTAGAAACGTTCTGGACATCATCACAATATGGAAGATGTATTCCTCCCTATATCCATTATTTAGTGCTACATTAATGATGGTGTTCAGTTCCTTCTTTTTGTTGTTTTCATTAAAGGGTAGTGTGAGAAGTCTGTCTATCCAGTTTTTGTATGTTGCTACTTTAGTAGAGTATGCTAAAAAGGGAATCTCATGAATATAAGAAAATATCACATTTATCACTTTAATAAACCTAATAAAATAATAGAAGAGGAAAGCAATAATAATCAGAATTGTATGTTCGACATCATGGTGAAACAACAGTACAAACCTACACAAACTTCATGAGGCATAAAGGGTACAAATATGCAACACAACACATGTTAGAGCAGTATAACAACATAGCATAGCCTGCATACCTGGACCACCATACCATAGGTAGTCATATTTGAATATAATCTGCATTACAGAAACACTACACGATATCCATAATATAACTGATCATCAGACAACAAAACCACACTCTAGAATATACTCATCTTCCATTGTAATGACACAAACCAGATTGTTTCTAGATTACAAATATTGTATATTACAGTGTAACCTCGCTTAACAAGCATAATTTGTTCCAGAGTCTTACTCGTAATGCGAAACACTCGTTAAGCGAAACAATTTTTCCCATATAAATTAATGTAAAATATGATAATGCATTCCATGCCAAAAAAATACTAAAAAAATTTTATGTATAACGTTTATTCAAAGAAAATTATATATACATTGTTAAGGAGCGTGAATCATCTTCGTCTTTTCTTCTATGCGGAATGAACCAACCTGGAATGCGACTTCGATTTGCAGGGAAAAAAAAATTGAAATAATTAGTTTATTATTTATGATATATATCTAATTCTTTTTTACTAGAAAGGTGTCTAGAGACATTTGTTTTTGCTGACGCTTCAAAATTTGGTGAAAATGCGACACATGTCCTATGCATAGGGCAGTCCAAACAAATATTCTGAAGTTTAGAATTCAATTTATAGCACTGACACAAAATGCGATCATTAAATAAATTTGTAGTGCGCATAGCTACTGCCTTAATAGGGTGATGCTTCTCAAATGCAACAGTTTCCCATGCTTTCAGCACTTCTCTTATTGCATCAGAAGATTGCTGCTTTGCTGTTACCTCCTCCTCTTCGTTGAGGATAGTGCAGATCGTTTATGTAGACCGATTGTATGTGCGTGCTAGATCAGCCATGCTCACACCTCGTTCTTGCTTTTCAATGATTTTACGTTTCATTTCTATGGTTATTTTTATTCTCTTATGACTGTCTTTTTGCGGGTTTTTCTTCGGGGACATTTTTGCAAGGGTTATTAAACTTTGCACAAAAAAATCACAAATAATATGTCTGAACACAAGTTTGGAAAAATGTGTCATCACATGCTAGTGGAACAAATGCTAAACACAGACTGATGTAGCATGTGCACAATCCGGGACTTCCCCTCTCATCACTCATTATGCGAAACATCGCCTGTTAAGCGAGTCATTTTTTTTTACAATTCTCCTTATGTGAATTACTTGTTATGAGGTGCTCGTTAAGCGAGGTTCCACTGTACTTGTCAACAGACTTATTGTAATAATTTTCAGATGTTTTAACAAATCAATGTACATCATAGCATTGGTTAGAAGATATATGACATGGCAATAGTAGTTTCCTTACATGCTGATATCCTTGTGAAGATGGTCACTTTGACTCAAACATGTAAAGGATGAAAAATTAAAACATATCTTCTAGACAGTTGGCTCACAGATGGTGGTAATAGTGTCAAGCCTTATGCCCCCCCCCCAGAAGATTCCTGATACTTATTTCTGTTAGAGTCTGAGTTGACCCGAGGGCCATAGTGCAGCTGGAAGGATTAGGTTAAATTTAAAAAATAGGTCAAGCCATAGCTCAGGTGGTCAGTCACTTGCTTCCCACCATGGTGGCCCAGGTCTGAGCCCCAGTCAGGTCATGTGGGATTTGTGGTGGTCAAATTGGCACTAGGGCAGGTTTTCTCAAGAGTATTTCTGTTTCCTCTGCCAATCTAAATTCCACCACCCTCCAGACTAAAAATAAAATTTAGAGCCTCGATCATATATCAAGGAGTGTTAACAACAGTCAAAAGAAATGCATAGGACAGTCCAAACAAATATTCTGAAGTTTAGAATTCAATTTATAGCACTGACACAAAATTTAATACAATTCTTCACAAATTTCTGTCAGGATCTGTACTGTGTCTTTATAGTAAATTCAATGATGTTAGGGTCTTGAGAAACTCATCATTACTTAGCATATTGCCTTTTATGGAACCTAAAAGTTCATCACCATGTTCACAACAGTCCACTATTAAGCACTATTCTCAGCCAGTTAAATTGAGTACACACACCCTCGTATGTCATTTCTTTAGGATCTGTTGTAACATATCTGTCCAAGATCTCACAAGAGTATTCTTACCTCAAGGTTTTTCAATTAATATTTTATATGCAAAGAGGAGCTCCATATTGCAGTGATGTCGCAAAACAGTCTATACAATCGGTATCCATTTAATTGTTAACAGATACTTAAAAAACATATTTTCATACTTCAAGTACTTTTGAAGACAGACAATTTTGTTTAATAAGGGTTCTTCTGGTGGTGCTTGAACTTCTGCTTCAAGTTCATCTGAAATACAGAGAAGAAATTTTTCATGAAGTCATTTTTATTACTGTTGGTATAGCAACCTATGCAGTCACATCTTTTGGAAGAGCTGAATCAATCGTCAACCTAAGAAATTCATCAGACATGCAAATAAATTAAAATGAGGATGGATGGAGGACTCTGGGAATACAAATGTAAAGAAAATGGTCTATTGCAGGAAGGCTGAATTTCACTGTCTCTGAGTAATTTGATTTCAGAATGACGATACAAAAGAAGTGATTAAAATATTATCACACGAATGAGTGAGTACACATGGGATTTTGATTGGTAATCATATTTATTGCATTCTTAAAACTCATTACCACTTATTCACACTCTACAATTAACTACAACACACACTAAGACTTCTCAGTCTGCTGTGTCTTTGCCGGTTGTCACCTGGTAACACTCCCAATGCTGCAGATTCCTCAGCTTCTGTGTTTCATGGCTCTGGTCCTTACTGGCTGGCACCTATCTCACAACTCGACTCAGCACTCCTACACAGCGGCTTACAACAATGGGGGCTCCTCCACCTTTGCCAGGGGGTGACTGTCTGCAACAACATCTGATGGGTCTGTCTCCCAACTGCTAACTGAAGTCTCAAGACTCTTGAACCACTTGTGAATACAAATCAATATCACATACAGACTAGTGTTCCCGGTCACCATCTTCACTGTGCTGCTGGGTAACATTTTCCAGCAGTGGACATTCCTCTGCTCCCAGACTCATGTCCTTGCAGGTTGGCAGCCATCTCACACAACTTCCTAATTTTCTAACTCCAGCCTCTCAAGACTGCTTCACCTGTCCCACTGATCCTCACAACGGACTCAACAGAGAACACTGCTTCTTGCAGTTGCTTAGTTGCAGTGTGACATGGCAGTTGTGGCAAATGCAACGAAAACACTGCTTCCAACGGTTCTTCTATTACTGCGTGTAAGCATGGCCACAGTTAAGTGATGTCTACTGAGCTACTGCCTAGGAATGGATGTATTTACAAAGCTGTTCCCAAGCAACAGCCTTTTCTGCTGGCTCCACAATTCCGGCTCTCAGCAGACATGTCACAATATTTTTTTAACCTTTCACAACAGTAATTTCTGGACTGTAAGAACCATGACATCAGGCCCCTGCTCCATTCCTTGGGTCTCAGTGACCACTTTCCACACAACCAGGTTATAAACTGAACCAATTCCTCAACCTACACACTTCAACCCTGATGACAGAGGAACCATGTTCCTCTGAAATACCAGCAGCTGCCCACAAACTCACGCAGTGTCACAACTGAGAAAACTACACTCCA
This sequence comes from Cryptotermes secundus, assembly GCF_002891405.2. Taxonomy (NCBI): domain Eukaryota; kingdom Metazoa; phylum Arthropoda; class Insecta; order Blattodea; family Kalotermitidae; genus Cryptotermes; species Cryptotermes secundus. The sequence continues at coordinate 626,058 of NW_019743151.1, read as the reverse complement.
AAGTTTATTCATCTATCTAGTAGTAGAAGTCTGAGGTTGAGCATCACTATTCAGCCTTCGGTATGATCCTGACCCAAAAATACTGGGAAAACTATGTAACAATATATGCCAGTGGAAGCTGAACTTCTCATAACTTAAATAATTTAATCAAAGTTTTCACAAAAATAGCTAACCATATTTCATGGATGAGGTCCAACAATTTTTATGTGGGTTATTTAATGATGCTAACAGTAGCTAGACTACACAGTGTCAAATTGTAGGCTGACTGATAGATTGAAGGAACCAATCCAGTTATTTAAGTGCTTCGGGGAGTAGCGCTGTTGATAAAGTCTGAACTTCATAGCAGTTTACCTTCAAATTTGTACCAAGGTCAGTCTCGGAATGGGTGCTTGGTTTCCATAAAGACAGAAGCCCACCCTCACCTCCAGTCAAAAGTAATTCACTCTGAAAGTAAAGACAAATGGCATTTCAAGTTATTATTATTTTCCATACATGAGGTTGGGCATACGTCTATGACCCTGACTCAGCACAGGTGGAACCCATGGATATTAAGAGGGCCTCAGATTGCAGGGTTTTGGCTCTGAAGTTGAGACTCTTAACCTTTCCGGTTCTATGTCGATATATAATCAACATGGTGACAGTGCGTCCATGGACGAATGTTGATATATGATTGACAGAGTGTCTTTCGCATTTCTCTGATCATATGTACCTACTGGCCACTGTATTCTGTGTCAACACATTCATGAATGTTCTGTCTGCCTTCTTCTGCCATCTAGAAGTCATTATTTAAACTTCTTGAGGAACGAATGCTGTTTATATATTATGGTGTCACGTGTTAGTAACATGCTTTTACGTTCAGCCAAATCTCAGCCCTTTGGATTGATGAAACTGAGATAATTCCTTGTGTGATGCAGATGGAGAATCTGATATGTTAAGTGAAGAACTTGATATTGACTTTGATAATTAGATTAATTTGGAAACTGAAGGAGAAACTGCAAGTAAAGAATCGAGCAACAAAACGTTGGAAAATTACAGTGAAACAAGCGTTGTTGCATGTTGATGGGTGGGAAGACTGGACAAGAAACCAAGGCGTTTACTAAAGATGCAGGGCCACAATTTAAGCTTCTGCCATATGCACAGCCCATGTATTGTTTTATTTTATTCTTCAATGATGAGCTTTTGAATAACACTGTTATTGCTGACCTTCAGCTAAGCCTGAGATCTATCTGGAGTAGGTGGTCTGATGTGTCTGTTCCTGAAGTGAATGCATTTTTAGGCCTAATCAAAAATATGGGCATAATCCCATTACCCAAAATAAAAGACTACTGGTCTAGTGAGAGGAAAACACAGATCAAATTTTCTGGTGATGGAATGTCCAGCGATCACTTTTCTCAGATAATCTGGATGATGCATGTGGGGAAATGATACCCCCGAAGAAAGCAACTGGGCCATGAGAAGAACAAAGAAAGTACATGAGGTGACAGAACATATAGAGAAACAGTTTCAGAAAAGTTTTGTGCCAGGTAAAAGAATTGCAATAGGTGAATCAACAGTTGGGTTCAAGTGCAAAATAATTTTCAAAATTCATAATCCAAAAAACAAACCAAGTGGGGCATCAGATTATTTGTATTAGCTGAAAGTAACGCTGGTTATATTCACAGTATAATTCCAAATTACGGAAAAGTTACAGGCAACGGGTGTAATTTGCCATACTCTGAAAACTGTTCATTTCAAGAATAGTTCTTTCTTTGATGGAAAGACAATGACTCAGTGTGTCTGGTATTGAAGACTACCATCTTTTCACTGATTAGATATTATATCAGTGTTGAGCTGGCCCAAGAATTGGACAATAAAAATGTACATTCTTTTTTGTTTTTACTTTATGCCCTTGTTGCACCAACTTTTCAGGCAAAACCGGTCACCCAGTGGCTCGGCAGGCATTTACAAACCTGTGATGTCCTGGCTGTGGAAGTCTGCAAAATGCTATGACCAGAAAGGGCTAAGCAGCCTGAGGAACATTGCGGGTGCTCACTGGGCCCAGCAGAAGGGGAGTGCTTATGGTAACTGGACGTAGTGCCCCATGTTGTTGAGAATCCAGTAATGTAAAAATGTTCCAAGTTGGTAATAGCGATCTATATTCATTTTTGTTTTGTATTATAATAAAAAGTTTCTTCTCATCCAATATGGCTATTAAGTGATATGTAAGCACGACATGAAAATAAACAGGTTATGGGCCCAGTTTTGCTCAAAAACTAAAAAAGGAAAGAAAAAAAAGGAGAAGACGAAAGAAGAATAATGAAAAAATGGCAACCACAGAGACAGAAGAGGTAACTCATCTGCCAAAACTGAAGGACGCCGACTCATTTCCATTGTGGGATTTTGAAATCAAGATTCTGATGTGTGCAAAAGAACTGATAAACATCGTTGATGGCAGCGACCTGTTAAGTGACCAAGGAAGAGATGAAGAGAATATAAGGAAATGGAAGACGCGAGATGCAAAGTGCCAATACTACATAGTGAGAACGATAGAGAAACATGTGAAGACCCACACTGTGACATGCACGACCATGAAAGAAATGTACAACACCTTGAAGCAAATTTATCAGCGAGACACCTCTCAACAGAAGTGCCTTCTGCTACAAGACTTCTACAACTTCAAGTATGACAAAACTAAGGATATGATGACGAATATAAGTTATGTGCAGAACATTGCCTTCAAGCTTCGTCAGCTGAACCAAAATGTTGATGAAAACAGGATCATGACAAAAATAACAACAATTCTACCAGAAGACTACAAACACTTCAGCACCGCCTGGGACTCAACGGTGACCGTGGACAGAACCCTTGACAACCTGGTGGCCAGATTGATGTTGGAAGAAGTGAAGTGCAAGATGACGACTAAAGAAGAGGAAAGCATAGCTTTTAAGATAGTAACTAAAACCAAAAGTAAAACCCCTTTCAAGTGTTTCACTTGTAATCAAATAGGTCATGCCCAGATCAACTGCCCCAACAAAGGTAAGAGAAATTGCTCTATCTGTAAAGGGAATAATCACTCTGAAAAGGACTGTTACTTTAGAAATAAGGACAATGATACGAGAAAATAATGTACAGTATGCAAGAAAGCGAACCATGCTGAAAAGGACTGTTATTTTAAAGATAGGAATAAAAGAAGCAAGGTCAATTTTCTAGCTGAAGCAGCAGAAACCCACGTGAGTGATGCAAGTAAAAAAGACAAAATGTATGTAGTGGATAGTGGTAGCACATGTCATATGACAAATGTGAAGACTGATTTCATACATACTTAGCAGTATAGTCAATGTATAAAGGTACCAAAGAAAGATCAAAGTATGACTGCAAAAGTAATAGGCAATTTGGAATTTAAAGAGTGTAGTTTGAAAAACGTTTCATATGTTCCAGAACTCAGCAAAAACCTGCTGTCAGTGCACTGTATTACAGAAAATGATGGAGAAGTGTTGTTGACAAAAGAGAAAGTCCAGATACTCAAGGACAAAAATGTTGTAATCAAAGGAAAAAAGGATGAAAATGGATTGTTTGTAATTAACTTTAGCGCGAGGACTCAGCAAGATATAAGTGTAGAGTGGCATAGAAAGCTAGGTCACATAAGTTATGCGAATCTTAGGAAACTACAAGAGATATACCAAGGGATACCAGAAAGTGTGAGCAAGTGTAAAAATTTTGATATATGTTCAGTTTGTATGCAGGGCAAACAAGTGAGACTCCCATTTGATACAGAAAGAAGTAGGGCTGGAAAGCCATTAGAGATAATTCATAGTGATGTGTGTGTGGACCAATTGATCCCACCACTTGTGACAATAAGAAATATTTCCTTATGTGTGTGGATGACTATACACATTTTTGTAAGATATACCTGTTAGAAAATAAGAGTGAAGTGTATACCTTTTTGAAGGATATGTAAATGAAGCTGAGTGTCACTTCAATACAACAGTGAGAAATAAGAAATAAGTCTGATTTTGATAAGGCTGAGAAAATTTTAATTACATGTACTAATTTTGTAATCTGAAGACCAAAATTACTAAGTGCTATTCAATTTAACTTTGTAAAATAGCTAATACTGTTGACAACATTTTGAAATTAAGGAGGAATGTTGAGAATCTAGTAATGTAAAAATGTTCAAGTTGCTAATAGTGATCTATATTCGTTTTTGTTTTGTATTATAATAAACACGACACAAAGAAAATCAACACATGTCAGTACCTAATATGTATACTTTTGGAGTTTTTTTTTTATTTTCAACTATTCTCCATCTACTACTTCATTAATGTGCACAGGAAAATGATAAAAACTAAAGAAACAGCAAAAATCATAATTATAATGAAGTATGAACTTGGTGGGGTACTATTATGAGAAAAACGCTGAAACTTAACTCCTTTCCTGTACCATTTAAAACACTGGTATATGGTTCAATCATCCACCCCCCCCCTGTTTTTATGTTATTTTGGCTTTGTGAATTTTGTGTGAATGCAATTCCATATGACTTTATTTACTTTAATTTTTCTTATGAGACTATAATAATCAAGTTATTTGCCTAAATCAGAAAAATATGATTTATACAGCTAAAACGAATTATTTATTTGTCAATGAAAATGAAAGGCAGTGAAACCATACAAGTATGCAACTGCTCCTGGAACACAACTACAGTGCAAACTGGGGGACATTTATACTTAAATGTTAAATGAGATTTTACTGATGTTATATTTTAGCGTCCTGTTGCACTGATTTATGTCCATGATTTATTCTAACCGTCTTACAGTGCCTACATTTATTCACCTTACTCTTCTCTCTTGCACTACATGTTTCAGCACAAAGTGCCATCTTCAGGTTCTTTTCGTTGTACGTCAAACTACTTCATTGCATGAAGGTGAATAAACGTAGGCACTGTAAGATGGTTAGAATAAATCATGGAGATTTTACTGTTTCACTACGTTACGATGAGAGGAGCCAACTTCATTTTAGGACATTACAGGGGACAAAGGGGTATGACACACGTCATGAACATAATCTGTAAAACAGAAAGATGTAACTGAGTTTCAGTTGTTAATTTAAGATATGATGATAACAACACAGACTTAATAGATACTGGTACTAACTCAGAAGCAAACACCTCAACTGAAATTATGCAGAAATCAGGTGCAAAAGAGAACAGATGGAGAGGGAAATTATGTAAAATAAAAAACTGCAGTCATATTACATACAGGAAGGATGGAAGACATGAAAGAGGGACAGCAAACACACAGAATTTATAGAGCAGCAATGGAAACAAATCAAAGTAAAAGCCTGAAATGATATGATTTGATTCATGGAGTGTGATGAGCACAGTGAATGATGAGAATCTGAAGGAAGAAGGAAGAGAAGAGAGGAGGAGGAAGGAGACAGAATCAGTAATAATGCCAATAAGCCTTACATTTCTGTCATACCAACTTGTCCGGACAATCTGCTTATTACCAGCGAGACTTGACAGTGGTTTCAGTTTATTTTTGTTAACTGCAAGTGTCCTGAGGCACTCTCTGAAACAAAAGATTCAGACATCAATATCCACCTGCACTATTATCGTTTCCTACTTGTATCTACTTAAAAAAGACCCCTACTTTTAGGTGTACCTTACAAAGTAAAAAAGAATGTCTTATGTGCAGGTTTGTCCCTCCATCTGCCTGTCTGTGAAAGTCAGCGAAGTCAGAAAACCTCTTCCCTTGAGGTACCATTAAAACAGATCTTGGAGAAATATAGTGAAACCATTACAAAGTATGACTTATAACAAGGACTTCATTATAGTGACAACCAATGGAACTGTCAATTTCTTAACTTTACGTATATGTAAAATCATCTCATAAAGTGAAGGCTTCCTTTTGACAAGTTTATCATAACAAGTGACTCACAACTACACACCACTACTTTCCCATAACTCTTTGCACCAACTGTTCTTGCAGTTTTGCTTCTGGAGTTATTTATGACTGTCCCATTAACTCACCCTTTCTGTCTACTCTTATCTGGAAGAAAGTTCACATATCTAAGTCTCACTGTAAGCTCTGACTTTCAGCCAAAAAATGTGCAATAAAATTCCTCTTCTGTATCTTCCCCTCCTTGTGACACAGGTTCTCCCTTCCCTGAGCTTCTACTGACTCGGGTAGGATGACATCATAGAATACTATGCAGGTTCTGCCACATAAATCATCTACCTACACTGTGGCCCATGTTAACTGTAAAATCATCTTAAACCCTGAAAATAGAGGAGCTTAGACATGGATGTGAAGCTTGAAATATGTCTGTGTGAAGTTGGTAGTTTGTCGAAAGCAAGCAGAAAGGAGGTATCGAACATTTTATTTTACATCCTCAAAGAACAAAGGGAAAATACGGTGTATTCTGAACCCAAACAAACCAACATTGATCCTTTTCTCCATGAGTGAAATTTGTTTTATGACCTCGGTTTGTGACCAAGTGATGAACATATTGAGACAAGACCTGTGCTACAAGTGTAACATCATACGTATGGGAATTGCAGATGGTACAGATCCTATTAATATAAAAAGGATATTTTAATTATGAGCGTGGTAACTCAGACCTGTCATCTGACTGGGTTAGAAAATTAAGCATTTATGAGTTCACATACAATTTATATGTCACTATCATAAAACGTGTTTTAAAGGTACATAAATGGCTGATTCACAACAATCTCTTAGGTACACACAGACAAAAAACTGTGCATATTCCAGCTCTGACATTTATAAAATAATGTAACATAGGGTACATATGTAAATAGTGGTGTCATTCATACTGCTTCAGGTGTTAATAAGAGGTGTTACTGAAGTTCAATACCATGATGGGATCTTGTGAATATGGTAATGAAACTATAAAGTAGAAGTAAGTAAAGGTATCCCTGTAACAGGCCGTGGAGGCCCAGAGGGCTGTGAGACGTTGAGGTTCCCACATTTTCTAGACAATCAGCTCATAGATTGTGGCAAGGTTGTCAGCCCTACGTGCTGGCCGCCCTTTACCCCAAGCATATTCCTGGTTCTCATTTCTGTTAGAGGCTGAGTCAACCCCAGGGCCATAGTGCGACTGGAAGGATTAGGTCAATTGAAAAAATCCAATGACCTCCCCAGGACTTGAACCTGCGACCTTCTGGCTTGTAGCATGGTGCCTCAACCAACTACGCCACTGCGTGCCCCAATGAACCTATAGATTCTACAAATTGCTTGGTCAGTTGAATAACTACCAGCTCCTCAAGAAGGCAATGTATCATGAAGCGCATAACATATGAATTGCTGTACGTGATGTTATAAACTAATTTCTGCACAATACTTTTTTCTCTCTCATGACTGCATTTACCCTCCATTCCTCTGTTCCCTTCAAAGGACTTCCTTAGTGACTTGAGGCAAGGCCAGTGATTGCACCAATGTTGGAAGTATTTGCAGAAATCCTGTGTTCTGAATGCACCAGTGCAGCCTGCAACTGTTCTTGAATTGTAATGATGTCACTAAATCCTCCCCTCTAATAAAAAAGGGACAAGTTACACAAGGATCTGTGAGCCTTATACACAGGAACACAATTCTGCTTTTGTTCATTAGTCAGCATATGATCCATAATCCAAACGAGATTCCCATCTGATCAGTACTGTGATCTAACATAACTCCACTTCCGAACTTGGAGAACTAATCAAATGCTTGAGTTCTCTAATCACTTCATCTCCGGGAGCAAGTTTTAACGTCTCATAGGATCCTGCAAAAATTCTGCCCAGCTTACAGCAGAATCTGTTGCACACATGCTTTCTTTGATATCTGCCTCTTTCTGATAAAACACGAATACCTTTCTTCATGGTGTTACTTCTGAGTGACAAAAGCTACAACTTTGAAAGGAACGGCAATGACTCAGCAGATTCTACTCTACTTCCACTTAGGAGGGTAGTACTGTGGCCACTCCAGAAGCTAACTGATCACACCATGTACCACTACTTTCAGTTACACCTAAAAGATAAACAGACAGTACATAACATACCCTCGTCCAGCGGTTGTTAGCAACAACACCTCTCCCAGTGTATTAGTCTGATGTGCATCAACTATAAAACAACTTTCAACCAACTTCCGCTGAAAAAAAGAATGGCTTTATTACCAATACTTAACTAATAGACTTCTTATACAGGGGATGGACAAAAATATGTAAACACCACGTGAAATGCATGCCTGAACTGAAGTGTTTATTTTAGCAACGTTTGTTGGTGACGCTGTCTTACCTGCCCAATATCACTACCTGTACAACCTCTGCAATACGTTGCAAGCGTCATTTGTTGTCAAGACAGTGTTCTGTGCAGTATTTAGTGCCATCATGTCAGAGCTAACAGAATTCGAACGCGGGCAAATTGTTGGGGCCCTTATGGTTGGTGCTTCCGTAACCAAGGTAGCCGAGGTTTTCGGTGCTTTGCGAGGCACAGTAGCCAAGATTATGACCGCACACAGGAGGACTGAAAAAACCGCATCCGATAAACACCAGCGTGGACGGAAATGTGTGTTGAGTGATTGAGACAGACGAACACTGAGTAGGATTGTGACGAAAAATAAGAAGACTACAGCTGCAAAAGTGACTGCTGAACTGAATGTCACGCTCACAAACCCTGTCAGAACCAAAACAGTATGAAGGGAACTCCAGAAACAGGGTATTTCTGGACAAGCTGCAATTCCAAAGCCACTCATCAGTGATCAAAATGCCACTAAGAGGAGAGTGTGGTGCCAGAGTCATAAAACCTGGACTATGGAGCAATGGAAGACGGTCACTTGGTCAGATGAGTCCACCTTCACACTGTTTCTGATTTCTGGCCAAGTTTACATCTGGAGAACGCCATTCCAAGCTTACGATCCAGATTGTTTGCTGCCAAGAGTGAAACATGGCGGGGGTTCGATCATGGTATGGGCAGCCATACTGTGGTATTCTGTCAGACTAATCATTACCCTGCAAGATCACGTCACTGCCAACGACTATGTGACCATTTTGGGAGACCAGGCCCATCCCATGGTGCAAACTTTGTTCCCCAATGGTGATGCTGTTTACCAAGACGACAATGCCCATGTTCACACAGCTCACATCATCCAGGACTGGTTTTCTGAGCATGAAGATGAAGTGTCACGTTTGCCATGGCCCCCATAATCGCCAGATATCAATATCATTGAGCCTTTGTGGTTTTTGGAGAGCAATCTGCATGCGTGCTATCCACCTCCATCATCAATAACAGAAGTTACCATGTTTTGCAGGACAAATGGTATAAGATTCCCTAGCAAATCATACAGGACCTCTTATTTATCAATTCCAAGGAGACTGCAGGCAGTTCTGCAAGCCAGAGGTTGTCCTACACCATATTAGTCGTGGTAATGTGTTTTCTGTTGGGTGTTTCCATATTTTTGTCCATCTCCTGCAGTTAACTAGACTAAAGATTTATTTATCCTCAGTTTATTTTAATGTTATTTGACTAAACAGTTTATATACGTTGCATGGCTGCACCACCTGTACATTCTTATCTAATAATTATTACATGCAACAAAAATATGCCTTCAAGCGTCAACCAGACTCAATCATCGCAGAACTAGAAGAAAAGTTTCACAGGTTCAACTGGTCCACTAGTAGGGTAGAGCTAATTAAATTGTCAGCAATACCATTTCAAGTCAGGAGAACATACCCCAAATGGGAGTCAAATGTTTTCTTTTTATTTCAGCTGCAAATTATGCAGCTACTCAAAAACCTTCCAGCATTTTATGGGGCCCGAAAGTTCATTACCGTGTTCACAAGAGCCCTCCAGCGGTCCCTATCCTGAGCCAGATCAATCCAATCAATACCAACCCATCCTATCTCTCTGAGATTCATTTTAATATTGTCCACCTGCCTACGCCTTCGTCTTCCCAGTGGTCTCCTTCCTTCCAGCTTACCTATCAATATCCTATATGCATTTTTCCTTGCCCCCAATTATAATACATGCCCTGCCCATCTCATCCTCCTTCACTTGATCTTTCTAATTATACTTGGAGAAGAGTACAAGTTATGAAGCTCATCATTATGCAGTTTTCTCCAACCTCCAGTCACTTCATCCCTCTTCAGTCCAAATATTCTCCTCAACACCCTGTTCTCAAACACCCACAGTCTATGGTCCTCCCTTAATGTCAGAGACAAAGTTTCACACCCATACAGAACCATGAGCAAAATTATAGTTTTTGTATACTCTAATTTATATGTTTTTAGACAGCAGACAAGAAGACAAAAGGCTCTGGACTGAATGGTAGCAAGCATTACCCAACTTCCCAAGCAATATCAATCCAATCCATACCATCCCATCTTATCTCCCTAAGATCCATTTTAATATTGTCCACCCACCTACGTCTTGGTCTTCCCAGTGGTCTCTTTCCTTCTGGCTTTCCCACCAGTATCCTATATGCCTTCCTCACCTCCCCCATTTGTGCTACATACCCTGCCCACCTCATCCTCCTTGACTAATTATACGTAGCACGTCCACAAAGTAAGTTTCCCACTCATCCCACAGCTAGCAAACCTTATATTGCGCAAAGCGACTGCGCGTACGTGACGTGGCATGACGCATGCACAAACGAAATTTCCCTCGTTCCCACAGTAGCATCGTTGCAGCTGTTGAAGATGGAGGCTCTTATTCCAACTCCCGCCGACTGTGAAGTGTGGTCAGTGATAAAGTTTTTCAATGCACAGAGCATAGTGCCGATCAAAATTCATCGTCAGCTGTGCCGGGTCTATGAGCCTAACGTCATGAGCAAGCAGATGGTGCGTCGCTGGTGCAGACAATTTTCAGCAGGTCGACAAAGTGTGCATGATGAGAAGTGCAGTGGGCAGCCATCCATAATTACAGACGACCTGGTGGAGCTTGTGCGGGAACGCATTATGGAGAATCGTCGTGTCACAATTGCGGAACTCAGCAGTCATGTCCCACACATTTCCTGCTCCTTGTTGCACGAAATTGTCACGGAGCATCTGTTGTTCAGGAAATTGTGCGCCAGGTGGGTGCCGAAGCAATTGACACCAGAACATAAAACAAAGCGCATGGAGTCAGCATTGACCTTTCTGCAGCGGTACCATGATGACGGCGACAAGTTTCTGGACCGGATCATCACAGGTGATGAAACGTGGATTGCACACATTACCCCAGAAACCAAGCAGCAGTCAATGCATTGGCGTCACAGTGGATCTCCCTGTAAGACGAAATTCAAGCATACGTTGTCAGTGCGGAAAGTGATGTGCACGGTATTCCGGGACAGACGGGGCGTTCTCCACATCGACTTCCTGACCAGAGGTGAGACGGTGAATGCTGAGCGTTACTGTGAAACACTGCAGAAATTGTGATGGGCCATTCAGAACAAGTGGCACGGGATGCTCAGTGCCGGTATTGTCTTCCTGCATGATAATGCTAGGCTGCACACGGTTCGACGGACAGCAAGTCTCCTGCAGGAGTTCAGCTGGGAGGTGTTTAATCATCCACCCTACAGCCCAGACCTCGCTCCCAGTGATTTCCATCTTTCCCTACACCTCAAGAAATTCCTGTCCGGTGAGCATCAGCATTTTGAGAATGACAGAGAGGCAGAGATGGTTGTCACACAGTGGTTCCAATCCCAGGCGGCAGACTTCTATGACACAGGTATTTGAAAGTTGGTCCCATGATATGACAAATGTCTCAATTCCGGTGGCGATTATGTTGAAAAACAGCTGAACACTTGCTGTATCTGTTGCAATAAATATTTCCATGGAATTGTGTTGTTTCTGTAAACGGCCCCAGGGAAACTTACTTTGTGGACGAGCCTCATACTTGGAGAAGAGTAGAAGTTCTGATGCTCCTCATTATGCAGTTTTCTCCAACCTCTGGTCACTTCATCCCTCTTCGGTCCAAATATTCTCCTCAATGCCCTATTCTCAAACACAAACAGTCTGCGTTCCTCCCTTAATGTCAGAGACAAAGTTTCACACCCATACAGAACCACCAGCAAAATTATAGTTTTGTATATTCCAATTTTTATGTTTTTGGACAGCAGATGAGAATAATCTACTAAATGGATAAACTAAGCAACAACTTACTTGCATTGAATGACATATCTTCTCTCTGGAAAACTGAACAAATGGGTATGCCCCATCACTTGTCCACAGCTGCAAATCTTCAGTGTGTGTTATACAAGACAACATGTCACTACCACTTTCCCTAGGAAACCAACCAATCTTAGCCTAGAGATACAAGAATGAAGAGAAAAGGTTTTATCCAGACATCATCTTCAAAACTTAACTCATTCTTCTAATTATAATCCCATAAGTAACTACCTCCATGAAGTACAGACCTTCTTGAAAAGATAACGGTTTAGCAAGTCAATGGATTTTCTGGGTTTTAAGAAACCAGAAGGTTCATTTTCATGTTCGCAAGACCCCTTCTCTAATTTAAATGAAAAGCTTGTAGACTCCACAAAAAATAGTCTTGCAAAATTTCAGCACCCTACATCTTGTAGTTTTCATGCAACAAGGGTGAAAGAATAAAAAAAAACAACGCATTTTTAGGTATGCCACATTCGTTAAAAATCATGAACTTTTGTTCTGTACAAGCTACACAGCTCTTATGAGGCTTGTTTGAAAGCGAATGAAATGCTCTTCTCATTGATGTGTAACATTCAGACAGAATAGTTTTGGTTTCACTGTCACCTAATGTTACCTCTGGCTTTCAAGTTTTCACAGAATGCATTTATCTTCTTTTGCAAATAAAAGTATGTGGTTTGACATCTCAGAAACCTACGGGCCTATACAGTCTGTTGCAGGGATAGCTTTACCTTTATTTATGACACCTCAACCAGCATATTATCTGCCCTAGGATTCAAAAAGTAGGCAGCTGAATATTACTCAGTACACACACTGAACATTTTACACATGTTGAAATTACTTTAACTGAAAACCGCCAATCCAAAAAATGAACATTTATACTTTCATTTATATTTATGGGTACTATAAGCATGTCAAATTTCATCAAGTCTATCACTGCATTTTAAATGGGTAATTTCACAACTGAATGGCACTCGTATGTCACCATCATGATAATGGCCCAAGGAAATCAACAGTAAACTGAAACTATTAGTACAGCAATCCTGTTTGTTATATACTGTCTAATTCCAGAGAAATCCATTCCATATTACAAGAAAAACAAATGCAGCTCAGATGGAATTACTTGGAAGTAATCAAGTTTAAGAGACTTGTTATAAATAATGTGCCATGTAATTCAGACACATTTTGGCTATAACAGTGTTACTATTCGATAACTTACGGACACTGCATCACTAATTAGGGAAATATCCTGAAAAGGCACATCTGTAATTGATTCTATATAATGCATTACTAAGACGATTTCATGCTTATGAGTTATGATGTTGATGATATCAGTGAAGAAGTTCTTAATGGTCTTGACAGAAATATTAAAGAGGCACAGAACCTATTGCATACAGATCTTCTGCAAAGATATATTTCACACTTGGGTTTACTTCCTACAACCAAGGTGACTAATAGCATTAGGCATACATATAAACCTCAAACAATCATGTATTTTGTAAGTTTTGAGGTTTTCACGGCGATGACAATGAAGAAAGTCGTCTTCTGGGTTTAGGCACCGTGTATTCTTCGTTTTGGCCACACCAGTTCTTCGTCATGTCATTGACGTCAATAGCCTGTCCCCAACCTACCGGTTCTTCTTGTCTACCGCACTTCCTAGTGCTATTGACCTCAAGTTTCCTGGATTAACTGGCCGTCCCGCCCCCCTCCCTTAGTCAACACAACACCATATATGGTCTTAATCGCTCCCCACTGCTCCCATTGGTCCGTTCTCCTGAACCACACCCCCTGCCTACTTCGTATATAAGCAGCGCCTTTCACATCCTATCACTACAGCTACTGCTCTCCGCATTCCAAGCCATTCAACTGCTATGAAGATGGAGGCGCTACGTTCCTCCGAAACGTCGGCCAAAATGAAGAATACACGGTGCCTAAACCCAGAAGACGACTTTCTTCATAATCATGTATTTTCATTCATATGTGTTGCATTTTGTTGTGTATGTCTGTACCATGTAAATTTGTCCATCAGTCACATCAATTTTACACTTCAGTGAATAACTGATAGGCTCAAATGTTGATAAAATCAGTTAGTCTATTAAAATGTCCCTGATGTACATGTTTCTGTCATTAATGACCATCTTCAGGCATTTATAAACAGTGAAATGCATTTAACGTTCATTACTGGACTGTGTCGCAGTGGATCCATTGCTGTTAGTCTTAGTTTTTAGGCAGAATTACATTATTAAATATACTGAGATATTTACTTAAACTAAGAAAGTTTATTTTTAAATTGACTGTTATTCTCTAGAAGTTATCCTTATATGCAAACAATGTGTTTACAAAACTGGTTTCCTGGAAATGGATTTCATGTGAAGTTAATTTGTAGCAAATTAGAGTCGTGAATATTTATTTAGTGTGTATATATTGTTAACACATATAATTACTTGTTGTGGTGCAGTTTCGTTGTTTCTATCAATGTGGTGTTTCCTGCTGTGTTGTTGGGAATGGACTGAGGTTCTCGTTTAGGTAATGTCAGTAGTATTATAGTATGGGAGGGTGGGGGAAGGAGGAAACCAGGAAACAGCACCATAAACACAACTGTAATATGCTAAGAGCATACCTATACAGAACAACAAATAAGAACACAGCCAACGAGTCCACCATAGAACATCTAAAGTGTAAGTACACAAAAATGTATAAAAAACATAACACAACTACATAGGACAAAGTTGCATAAACATATTTTTACGTGTTTACGTTACTGAATACGCCGTAGAGATCGTTAACTGGTTTATTGAACAATCTACAACTATCGGCTACAATTAATGATCACAATATTACGGGTATAACTGTACTACAGCAATCACTANGAGTCCACCATAGAACATCTAAAGTGTAAGTACACAAAAATGTATAAAAAACATAACACAACTACATAGGACAAAGTTGCATAAACATATCATATGCAGTATATCTGCACCCATTCTCTCTACCCCATCCAACCCATAAAAACCGCTGTATATAATAGAATGAGTTTTAGAGAACAACAGTAATTTTTTAATAAACTCTATTAATTTAAATAAATATTTCAATATATTCACAATTTAGGGGTGACTACTGATCAGGTTTTGGATTGGAGCTTGGATTTACTGACCAGGTGAATGCATGATTTGTAATTGCACTTTACAGCTCACTGGCACACACGGACTAGTGCCTTCAATCTATTACAGTCTCCACTAGCCATTTCTGGTAATAGATTTGAACACAGGAACTACAATAGTCTCACTGAATTACACATGTCACATATCACATATAAAGTCTTCTTTTCAGAGCCACACTTTTGTAACTAACTCTTTTCTTCACATTCTCCCATACAGAACTCTTCTCAAGCGGTTGCTTCAAACTGTCCTGCTACGAGCATGACATCTTGACACGGACCACACAGAAAACACCCCGTCTCCACAGTAAGTCTGTCGTTATGTGCATATTCATTTCCACAGGAACGTATTTACTGAGCCCTTGCTCGGAAATGGTCACTGTATATTTGCCTATTGCATAGCAATGGCTGTACATGCTATATTTAAATACTGTAATTCTACCTAAAAACTTGTACATGACAAGAAAAACAGCTATGGATCCACTGCGACACACAGACCAGTAAAAAATGATAAATGCATTTTACTGTTTATAAACACCCAATTTTAATGGTCATTAACAACCAAAATATGTAGAACATAAACATCTCAATGAAACTAACTAATTTTATCGACATTCAAGCCTGTGAGTTATTCATTGAGTGCAGAATTGTTGTGATAAATGAACTAATTCACATAGTAAAATCATGTTATTTACTTGGGAAATATGTTTGAAATTATCAAGCGGCATATATGGACAGATTTCACTCAAAGATGTCTTATGTTATTCATGAAGTTATGAATCCAAGCAGTTATAGAAGTATATTGCCATAGTTTTACCTACACAGACTTATCTACTGTCCATGTAGGCGATCCTGCTGGTTTTAGAGTAAAGTTCCTAATATGATTTTACTGAACTGGCCTATACAGACATTTTCTATGTGCATGTTTCTGAAGAAACCTTCCAAATCTTTATAAACAAAGTCCTATTCTATGATAAATACTAATTACACTTCACACATCCACATCAAAACATTATCAACAAACACAACATTTCTCTCATCTGTGACCTACTATATACGAGGGGGTACCCAAAAGAAACCGAACTTATTTTTTTTTAAACTTATTTGTTCAAATTTTAAGCACAAACCTTCAATCCCCTTCAAAGTACTCTCCACTTACACTAATACACTTGTCTAGTCTTTTATTCCATTTTTCAAAACATTGCCTAAATTCATCTTTTGAGATGCTTGACAGCGCCTCCGTCGTTTTTTCCTTCACCTCAGCAACATCAGCAAAACGCTTTCCTTTCATGTCTCTTTTCATTCGAGGAAACAAAAAAAAGTCGCACGGGGCAAGGTCGGGTGAGTATGGAGGGTGAGGAACAGGGGTCATACCATTTTTGGTCAAGAACTGTCGTACAGACAGGGCTGTGTGAGCAGGGGCATTGTCATGATGGAAAAACCAGTCACCCGACTGCCACAAATCTGGCCGCTTCCGCCGCAAACTGTTGCGCAATCTTTTCAAAACTTCCAACTAGAAAGCCTGGTTAACTGTCTCACCCTGCGGAACAAACTCTGAATGGACGACTCCTCTCACATCAAAAAAACAAATCAGCACTGTTTTCATAAATGATATAATGATAAAAACTCCGTCTCAAGTGCAAACAATATATTTTGTGTCTTTGATCTTGTTCCCCTACACTACATGTTTCGGCCTCAGACGGCCATCATCAGGTGTATAACACTCACGTCGCTGTCACACTGCACCTAGCTCAAAATTTAAC
>NW_019743151.1:600981-608460 GCF_002891405.2 Cryptotermes secundus | reverse complement strand
TGGCACGAATTTCGCAGCCACCCTTTTCATTCCCAAATCTTCCGTCAAAATTCGCTGAACTGAGCTCCAAGTCACTCCCGACAGCTCCACAATTTCTTCAATGGTCCGTCGTCGATCTTCCTTGATGATTTCATGAATTTTTTCAACATTTTCATGTGTTTGGGCCGTGGAAGGACGACCAGAACGAGGTTTGTCATCAATTGACATTTCACCATTTTTGAAATGGGAAAACCACTCAAACACTTGAGTTTTCCCCATAGCATCGTCCTTGTATGCCGTTTTTAACATTTCAAGAGTTTCTGTTCCACTTTTCCCGAGCAAAAAGCAGAATTTCACCGCCGCACGCTGTTCACAAAAATCAGCCATTGCAAAAACGATGATCACACAAAACAGTTGTCACTATAAACTCTGCCGAAACTAGTCCTTACCTTTTGAAGCAACGGTAGTCGACTTATCGACTCAGAAATGTTAGCTCTATGTGCTCATAGTGGCAAAACACGGTACTACAAAAGCTCTGCCCACAAAAAAATTAGTTCGGTTTCTTTTGGGTACCCCATTGTAACTTCATGTAACGTGTTAATGCTCAACAGGTCTCTGCTATGCTAACCCCAAATTGTGTTAATTTCAGGGCTTTCGACCACCAGTACAAATTTCGCTTAGTGGGGGGTGGAGTCCAACTGGGTCCACTGATTGGCCTATTGTACCTGCCCCGGGTAATTATGATGATGGAGAATTTGGTGGAATGAAGATTGGCAGGGGAAACCGAAGTACTCGGAGAAAACCCGCCCCAGCGCCACTTTGTCCACCACAAATCCCACTTTACCAAACCCGGGATCAAACCTGGGCCGCTGCGGTGGGAAACCAGCAACTAACCATTTGAGTTATGGCGTGGCCTCACCAGTACAAAACTTTATATATGAATATGGAAGGACAACACAAAATTTCACAAACTTACCACTGAGGATTCTGTATTCAGACTCAGTTGAAGTGCATCCTCCTCGCATGCTTTACTGATATCAAAAATGTTCATCAAACCATCAGTTGATCCTGAAGCAAGTGTGTCTGGTTTTGTTGGATGAAAACATACCTAACATATATAAACATTACTAATTACTATCAGTCACCCAGTGAGAAGCAGAAGATAGAAACATTTTGTAATAAAGAATGAGTTAAAGTCTGAAATTCAAATACTTTACAAAGTTCAACATTGTACTTTTTCTTCATTTCAACCTTTAATATATAAATATAATTCATGACTGGACACATCTGTTAACATTAATATAGTGTGACATGTTGAGCTATGGATGACGCTCCCCCCCNCGCCAGCCGAAGTGAGCCGAAGTTGGCCGAGTCCCAGCATCCTGGTAGCTATGCAACGCGAGTCAATAGCGGTGACGTCACCAAGGGGTACCACGGTTGCTAGGCAGCGCGGGTAAACAATGGTTGCAAGAGATGACGGCAGTAACAGCGGTACACAGCGTTGCTAGCTCGATGGCACCAGACATAGTGGTGCCTAGTACGTGGCCGTTTTCTGTATTGTCCGATCGAGGCTACATAAGGAGCAGCGAAGGCTATTCACAGTTAGTTCTCAAGGCAGCTATCTACGAGTTAGTTCCGAGCAAGCCTACGAGTCAGAGTGTGTTATCAACAGTCCTCAAGGCAGCAGCTTGTGAGCAGAGTTGGAATCTAGCCAGCGGCGTGTTACGAGTGAAAGTGTGTAATTCAGGGAGACTTGTATAGCTCCCACGTTATTAATACGTGAAGACTCTTCAAGACAGTGTGAAGAGATTTAGTTGTAGGGTTTGTAAAGTGTGGAAACCCGTAATATTGTAATAAGTTTTTGTAGCCATTATTTGTAGATTGTTAAATAAACCAATTAACCATCTCTATGGCGTATTCAGTAACGAAACACGTTACACTGGTGTCAGAAGTGGGATTTGGACTTACACACGTGACCAACGAGATTCGAACTCAAAACACGTTACACTGGTGTCAGAAGTGGGATTTGGACTTACACACGTGACCGACAGGATTCGAACTCAAGACAAGTGACAATTTGATGTCCGAATTGGTTTACGAGCTTAAACACGCCTCGATCCAGGAAGAAGTATTGCATACGAAAAGAAAGAAAAGAAAATGGAGGAGCAAGACTTTCAACTAATACTTAAAATGCTGGAAGAACTGGAAGCCAATAGGAGGAAAGATCGTAAGGATTTCATGGCAAGATGGGAGGCTGACAGACAGGCCTGGCGAGAAGAGATGGCTGTAGAGAGAGAAGCCTTCCAAGCAGAGACGAAAGCCATCGAAGCCAGGACGGCCGCCATGCGAGCCAAGAGGTTGAAAACCAATATGAATGCCTGGCAGGAAGAGACGACAGCCTGCCAAGATGCAATGGAGACAAATCCAAGCGAAAAACAGGATGTAGTGGGCACGGCACAAGAAGAGGAGGTCCCCATAGTGATACTGGTCAGAGAGACGATGGCCTGCCAAGAAATGGAGGCTCGTCCAGAAGATGGAAAGCCGGCTTCAATGCACAGGAAACCTGAGGCGGCAGAACTACTAGAGGTACCCGTACAAGACGCCGAAGTAATGCCGGTCAGAGAACGGAAGAAGAAAAGGCGCAGGGACTGAAATCGACGAAATAAGAAGAATCCGACACGAGAAAATTGCGGACCCCAGAATAAATTGGCCATCATTCGCAGGAGGCTGTCCCGCCATGCAAGAGTGGCATGGCGTCGAAGGAAAATCCTCAGGAAATCTTGGACCCAAGGAGATCATGAATCCCGGAAGAAGTTGGCTGCCCCCTGCAAGAAGACATCCCGTCACACGACAGTGGCACGACGTTGGAGAAATGCCTTCAAGAAGGAAAATCCCCAGGGAACCTTCAGATGCCGGAAAGAGGACTTGGCGCCACGGTCTCGTGCCAGCAAGCGGCTGGAAGACCAGGAGGAACGACGAAGTCGGCAAGGACGAACAACGCATCAAGGGCCGTTACGTCGACATGAGGAACCTCCGAAGACAAACTTTATCAAGGACTGGACATTGTGGAGGGGTCGGCCCCCTCCAAAATGAAAAAGACGCAGGGCACAGAAGAGGAGCCGGTAAAATAGAAGAACCAGCCTCCCCAGAGAGAGTGAATGTGCCATGGAAGAAAGCGATGGATGAATGTGATCTTCTGGCGAGCTGAAAGGAAACCGCTCGAGACGAGCTTTGTCTTAAGAGGGGAGCGGATGTAACGGATGAAGAATAGTCGCTGAAAGAAGAGTAGCCGAAACAAAAGGAGATACTGCAAGCACAGATATGGGACGGAAAAGGAACGGGGGTGCACCGTTAGGCTATTCGAGATGAACAGCCTTAAGGAGGGAGCAGTGTGACATGTTGAGCTATGGATGACGCTCCTCCCCCCCCCGCCAGCCGAAGTGAGCCGAGCAGAGCCGAAGTTGGCCGAGTCCCAGCATCCTGGTTGCTATGCAACACGAGTCAATAGCGGTAACGTCACCAAGGGGTACCGCGGTTGCTAGGCAGCGCAGGTAAACAATGGTTGCGAGAGACGACGGCAGTAACAGCGGTACACAGCGTTGCTAGCTCGACGGCACCAGACATAGTGGTGCCTAGTACGTGGCCGTTTTCTGTATTGTCCGATCGAGGCTACATAAGGAGCAGCGAAGGCTATTCACAGTTAGTTCTCAAGGCAGCTACCTACAAGTTAGTTCCGAGCAAGCCTACGAGTCAGAGTGTGTTATCAACAGTCCTCAAGGCAGCAGCTTGTGAGCAGAGTTGGAATCTAGCCAGCGGCGTGTTACGAGTGAAAGTGTGCAATTCAGGGAGACTTGTATAGCTCCCGCGTTATTAATACGTGAAGACTCTTCAAGATAGTGTGAAGAGATTTGGTTGTAAAGTGTGGAAACCCGTAACATTGTTATAATTAATTGTAGCCGTTATTTGTAGATTGTTAAATAAACCAATTAACCATCTCTACGGCGTATTCAGTAACGAAACATGTTACAATATTATGAACAATGTAATCATATTATTTTTACTATTAAACACCAGTGTCATGTGTCTTCAACATAAACGTGCACATTTAATTTCTTATGCATCATGATGTATTTGTATTAGAAGGATGACTTCCATCTGAGCAATGTGTTCTACTTGATTGGCTCAGGAGTAGCTCCTTCTGGCCCAGTATCCCCCCCCCCCAAGCAACAGTGTCATCACTTGTTTGCCATTATGCCATCAATACATGTACCACGTGATTTTTCCTTCCTACCATGTTTTGAAAGGAAGACATCCATCAGTGTGGGTAGAGATAAGAGGGCATCCTTTGCTTGTCAACAGTTGGGTGACATGGGTTGCTAAACTCTGTTTCAAATGGTCTTTCCAAATTATGTTTGGGCTCTTTGCTCTGGCTGTTGAGGGCAAGGGGCCTCCTCGTTGTAACAGTATGTTAAGTTTTTCCATTTGGGGATGCTGTAATGAGAGTTTTTGTTTTGTATTCTTATTTGTTTGGGCTTGCTACTGCCCATTTAGTATTACTGCATGGCCATAAAATGGGGCAACATTGCGATCTGGGCTGACTTGCAATGTTACACAAGTTTTGGTCATTTCTGTGTGGTTCCTTTATGTATTTTTTTTTCCAGTCTGGACCAACCAAAAAACATAAAAATTAGAATATACAAAACTATAATTATGCCTGTGGTTCTGTATGGGTGTGAAACTTGGTCTCTGACATTAAGGGAGAAACATAAACTGAGGATGTTTGAGAACAAGGTGCTGAGGAGAATATTTGGACCAAAGAGATATGAAGTCACAGGAGTTTGGAGAAAACTGCATAATGAGGAGCTTCACAACTCGTACTCTTCTCCAAGTATAATTAGAATGATCAAGTCAAGGAGGATGAGGTGGGCAGGTCATGTAGCACAAATGGGGGAGACGAGGAATGCGTATAGGATATTTGTGGGAAAGCCAGAAGGAAAGAGACCACAGGGAAGACCAAGGTGTAGGTGGGTGGACAATATTAGAATGGATCTTAGAGAGATAGGATAGGATGGTATTGATTGGATAGATCTGGCTCAAGATAGGGACCAGTGGAGGGCTCTTGTGAACACGGTGATGAACCTTCTGGTTCCATAAAAGGCTGGGAAATTCTTGAGTAGCTGCAGAATTGGCAGCTCCTCAAGAAGGGCTCAGCTCCATGAGTGAGTGAGTGAGTGAGTGAGTGGGTGGGTGAGTGAGTGAGTGTGTGAGTGAGTGAGTGAGTGTGTGAGTGAGTGAGTGAGTAAGTAAGTGAGCGAGTAAGTCTGGACTGACCAAGGTGGTCAAGGGCATAATTTTGTTGCAGATGCACAACTGAAATACTGAAGTAATGGTTTGAGTCTTCTTTATTTTTTACTGCTACTGTATGTCATGAATTTAGGTTTAACTGTTATTAAACATTTGTTACTTTAGAGATTCAGTCTTTTCTTGCTGAAAGATAAGCTTGGACACCCAATTCCACATTGGGAGCACCGTGAATGCAACAGCTGAAGCAGGGATATATGCATCTATGTCCCCAAGTAGTAGTAGAGTCAAGAAATGAGAACAGACTTGCAATATAAACCATATCAACAATACTCAATCCAGCCATCCAGTAACTAACTCTATCATAACAAAATCCTAAAGCTCAATACTGCTAGTGCCAAATTCAGTTACTGGATACAATCCTGAACCAGTTCTGATAGCTGCATTGCTTACTGTTACTGTTCTGATCTACTATGTGATTTGAAGAAGTTTCCCCTCCAATATTCTGAAAGCATATTCTGTTTCCGCACATCCAAGATACATGCACAGCTAGACTGCACTACCAACAAATCAACAGGGTCTGTGCTGAAGTTGATATTAACATTTGTAAAACATCAACTTACATTCAGTACATGCTGTACCTACATAATGTGTTTCAAGTGAATGACTGTTTGTCAGACAGCTACTAACCTGTGTAATGTCATCAGTGTGCGACTCCCAGTATCCACCGAGAAGATTTGTTGAACGTATATCCCAGAACAGAAGAAATGCATCGTCATGTATAAGCTCTGTTCCACCACATATAAAACGACCATCGGCAGCAATATCAAAATCTGACAGTGGCTTCAACTTTTCAGAATCTTCTGTATCATCTGAAATCACAATGTTCTTAATCTTCAAAAAACTGTCAAACAGGGCATCAAAATAGTAACAATTCACCTTATAATATCAATTTCAGCTCTTCGTAACTATATTTCCAACATACGAATGTGTGAGGTAATTAAGTTAGAGGTAAAAGGAAAGGGAAGAAGCAAAATAAAAGAGACGATGGGGGATAAGACACATGGAAATGGTTTACTGTATGGCAAACCTCACTTAAATGTAAGGGTAAAATGACAGTGGTGATTACCCAGAAAAAAGTTTCAAATGTCATTCATTTTGACAGAAATACTGTTTACACAATACAAACAGGTACCTTTGAATTCTTTAGCACTTTGGTTTCCGATTCTTAGATCCCAAAGTTTGATTGTGCCATCAGAAGATGCAGAATATACAAGACTTTCATCACCTGGACTGAATCTGAAACATTCATATGTAAGCTAGCAACAAATATGGAGTATGTTTGAAGATCCTAATTTAATATGCCTATAAATACCAAAATAATATGAGGGCCAATTTTTGGAACATAGTAAGGGAAAGGCACTTAAGATTGCGCACTTAATGTATTTATGCCCATAAACACATCATTTTTGTGATCCATGGAAAACTGTATTTATTAAACAAAACTCCCAATCCTCAAGAATACAAAACACATCAAAGGACAAAGACAAAAATAACACCGTCCAGTGTGACTATTTAAGTTTTATCACTTGAAAACTCATCTCCCTTACATGTTTCGATCCCTACGGATCATCTTCAGAGGACATCAATACTTTTTCCGGAAACTACTATTACAATAGGTGTTAAATTATATACATACACATATAATGTCTGAAATACACAATGTTAAACTTTTCACAGTCACAGCAGCCTTCCTGGTATTAAAATTTTTAAAGTTTCTTAAAAACTTTGTTGTTTAAGATTAAAATTTTTATAAACCATGCAGGTTCATGTCAATTCTCCTGTCTTTCTTGGAGGTGGCTGATCTTGTGCTGCCTGTCTATCTTGAGAAAGGAGATTCTTAGTATTGTCTGTGTTTGTTCCTTTATTATTATTTACACAGCAAGCCACGAACATTGTGTACATTGTGCATTTCAGACATTATATGTGTATGTATTGTAACGTGTCTGGACTCCAGAGGAGTAACTTCTATGGAAACTCTAGTATAGACCGTTGCATAGGAAACAATTGCTCCATTGTAGTTCTAACAGGAGTCTCCATGGTTATAACAGAGGGTTCATTTGCCTAGCAGCGGCCAAGGTTATAAATAGCCCAGCTTCGACGAGAGACAGTCAGTCTCGGATCAGCCTGAAGAAAGTA
>NW_019743151.1:594367-600551 GCF_002891405.2 Cryptotermes secundus | reverse complement strand
AACGCCGATAGATAAGAGGATGTCCCTCCGTGCAAAAGTAGCACGACGTAGGGGACACATCATGGGGACCAATCCAACTTGGAACAACGTTGCGAGGGGAGCCCCTAAATGGCGAAGACTCCAGGTGGGTCCAGAGGGCAATATTAGAGTAAAAAGCGCATGCACAAAGCAGCGGCCGCATCCAAAGAACGAGAGGACAGCCAGCCGGACATTCAGGAAAATCATCGGGTTAAAACTTGTGAAGTTACCAGCGGGATTTCCCAGCGAGTTACCGAAAACTAGACACTGGACACTGTGGAGGGGTCGACCCCCTCCAAAACGGAAAAAGGGTAACGACCCTTATGGGAGGAACCGGTAGAGTACCGGCCTCCCCAACAAGGATGGATGAAGAATGGAAGTGACGAATGAATCTGAAACAAGGCGACCGACGAACTCTCGGCTGTGGAAGTGCTCGGGACGAGCACAACTGAAGAGAGGGGCGGATGCGGTAAGGCAAACAGCACAATAAGACTTGCGAAGGACACCAAGGCCGAATGCTGACGTTGCAAGCGGAACACCGCCGAATCAAGACCAAGGGAGAACCTTTAGGCTGTTCGGGGACAAACAACCTTTAGAAGGGAGCAATGTAACGTGTCTGGACTCCAGAAGAGTAACTTCTATGGAAACTCTAGTATAGACCGTTGCATAGGAAACAACAATTGCTCCATTGTAGTTCTAACAGGAGTCTCCATGGTTATAACAGAAGGTTCATTTGCCTAGCAGCGGCCAAGGTTATAAATAGCCCAGCTTCGACGAGAGACAGTCAGTCTCGGATCAGCCTTCGGAGAAGAAAGTCTTCATCGAGCCGTCTAAGGAGCCAGTCTCGGATCAGCCCTCGGAGAAGGAAGTCTCGGAATAGCCTTCGGAGAAGAAAGTCGTGATCGAGCCATCTTAGAAGAAAGCCCTAGAATAGCCGCCAGAGAAGCCAGTCCAGTGTCGGCCGGAATATTGTGAGCAGTGATTGTAACACTGCACGTGCAAATGTTTGTAGAGTGTGTGTGAGCGAAAGGAATAAATTCGCTATACCAAAGGACGGCGTGAACTTATTTGTAGCGTGACAGACACAAAACACGCTACAGTATGTATATAATTTAACCTCTATGAGCCGAAGGACACCGTATGGGGACCTTTAAAGTAAAGCTGAGTGGCCGAAAGACACCGTATGGTGACTCGCAGTCCACGCATGCGCATAGTATTTTAAAATCTAATTTTAAGATAGAAATTCTTGTTCTCCTTACATTATTTTTGGACACCCGCTTTATAAGTAGACTGTCTTCCCTCCTGCATCATCTAACTGAATGTTGCATGTAACTGAATGCAGAGTCCAACGTCACAATTCATGCACTCTGTCCGTATGTAACTCTGTTTTCCACACAAAGGCACACACGCAACTTCTGTCTCGTATTAGCAGGAAGTAGGCGAGTGATGGTGAGTGGTCTCCTGTATTCGTAACGCTTATAAAAGATCACAATTTCAACTATGCACCATGGCGCCATTTCGCATGGAAGAAGCCGTAATTGAGAGGCCGCTCGTAAATCACACCATTCAGAATGCGTTACAGTTTATTCTGAAGGGACTTGGAAGCAAGTGGAATGAGGTGATATTCCAAGAACAGTGCCTCTGTGTGGATAGTCCGACATACCGTGTATAAACAATCAGAGTTTCATAAGGACAAAGAAGGCTAAGAACTCACCCACACTCCTGTATACAAGAAGACGATGTGACTGGAGAATGTGCAATGAAAACATAAACATGCTCTCTCCTCCAGATAACACAGTCAGGCCGTGTGACAGCAGCATGCATTTATACTGCAGAAACGTTTTATGCAGAAGCTTTATGCATTTTTGTAGACAGACACTCAACACTGGGAAAAATTATTTTTGGAATCAATGTAACAATTTTTACAGATTCTAAAATCTGTAAATTACAATATCTGATTCTATATACTTTCTAGATAAAAGTAGCGTTTATTTCGTTCGTTTATCACAAAAATTGTAGAAATCACAGCATTTTGAGTAACATGATTACAATTTTTATTACTCTGCAATGGCGGGCATTTAAATTAACTCCGTCCCGCTACCACTACCGGAATTTAAATGGCCCGTCCCTTAAAGGTTAACACCAATTGTAATAGTAGTTTCCGGAAAAAGTATTGATGCCCTCTTAAGATGATCCATAGGGATCGAAACATGTAAGGGTGATGAGGTTTCAAGTGATAAAACTTAAACAGTCACGCTGGACGGTTTTATTTTTGTCTTTGTAATTGTTAGTGTGACAGACCAGAATGAAACAAATCAAACACATCAAAGGAGTTACAAAAATTAAATATTTTGTCTTTAAAAGAACATTTTTAATGAATGGCAAATGTGCAGGCTTACAGGCACTGTCCTCTAAAATGCACGTTAGCATACTTCACATTCGAAGAGTGTGAAGCCTTCGCAGCTTCAACAGTCTTCATGCCACCCACTACACTGCACCCAGTCCTCAGTAATAGGCTCTTCATAGGCTTCATTACAACCAGGACAGTTAATCTTCTCTTCTTCTACAGCTGCAGAACTAGTTGATGCTACTGAAGGGCCATCATAATGAGTTTTGTTTCCTTGTTTATTGCTTGACTCTTTCCTTGTTGCTAGAAGAGCGTTCTTGCACACAGAGGAAGATAAAACCTCAGACTTTTTAAAAGTTCTCTTCTGCTTCTTCGTCTGCACTGCCTTCGGTAATGGTGAGATCATAGCAGGTGACACTTGTGCCTCCTCAACTATCGCAGGTTGAACTGTTAAGGACACTTCATTACCATTTTCATTGTTCACTGAAACATGTCTTCTACAGCGGCTTGATTCTCCTGCATACTGGGGCAGATTGTCACTTCTGAGGGTGCAAAGTCTTCAGCTGAGAAGACATTCCTGTTAACTGGATGAATTCCCATTGTCTCGAATGCACGTACTGCTATTTTCATGTTTGCCACTCTCTTGTAGGCTGATCTGAAGATTCTGGCGTTGGTCTCAGCAACTGCAGTGCCAGGATGGTTCACTAACCACCTGTCGGCCTCTTGGGCGTAGGCTTCCTTCAGAGGTCCAAAAAAGCCAACATTTGAAGGCTGAAGCCTATGGCTTGCATGCGATGGTAAAGACAGAAGAGTTATATGATGTTCCTTACAGAAGAGAACAGCTTCAATACTGCAATGGGCACGCAGTCTTAAAGGCGTCTACATAGTTCCACCTTTTAGCCAATAGCTGACAGATGCCTTCATGCAGGCAAACAATGAGTAGTTCACATTTTAGGTTGTGTGTTCACCTTGCAACAGGAATATTTATATCCAAGAAAAACATTACTAAAATTTGCAAGAAAGCTTGCCTTCTTAATATTCAAATTTATATCAAGATTGATGAACTGTTATTTTTACCTGATAAATCTTTATTAAATCATGTTCAGGAAAATTCTTAACACTGTTGAAGAGTACCTCACAAGCTTCGTCTCTCGACAGAATGGCGCCAGTCAGCAGTGCTGCCAGCTATAAAAAAATGCCACTGCACAATCTTAAGTGCTTTTCCCCTACTTTATTTTATGCCATTTAATATTATATATCTCACACCTCCACAAATCCCCTTGAATTTCCTGCACATTTAAGCAATTTAACCTCTCACACTGTCCTGCTCTGCACAGGACGTCATGCAGGTCATTCTGAAAACCCCCAGTGACTTTCTTGTCCAGTTCTTATAAATTCATAGGGTCTCCTTTGGAAACACTCTCCTCCGGTCCCACAAGAAGAAATTAAGCTGACCATTCTTTTAGACCTCGCTGACAAATCCATTTCTCTGGAAATTTTTCATCCAGCCACTGTCATACTGGTATTGCAAAGTGAAGTTGTGCCTCTTCTTGTATATAAATTATGTTCTGTGTATTCAACCAGTCTGAGATACCTGGCTGCTACTGTGGGGGTTCAAATATGTTAGCCATAAGCAAAGGAAAAGAGTTATCACAATAAATGGTGTAAGTGCTATATTCTGAAAACTGTTTTGTTTTGAATCAAATAAGGAATAAATTTTTCATACACCCTACAGAATATGTTAAAAACTAACACATACAGTGCAACCTTCATAATCTCAACTAATTAAAGCACTGGTTTCTTTGAATTATTCGGATTACTGGATTTTGAATATAAAATCAAAATTTCTTTAGCAAAATTATTTATTAAAAAGATTTATAGGTACATTTTATATTACAAACAACAACCAGAACCTGTGGATGTTCGACTATGTGCCAGGCTCAAGGAATTAAACCATTTCCCTCCTAGAGAGGCAGGTCCATTAACATGTGATATCATGTTTCACAAGAATTCATATTTATTGCAAGAAAATAAAATAATTCGATTAGATCTGTAATTTTTGGAGATACCTACTTTTTTATGGTACTGTAAGTCAGTTCAGATTACCACATAGCATACCATATAGCTCACATCCATTCATCTGAAAGACTTCTGTATTTGCTTATATAATTTTCATCCTCAATCCAACTTTCCTTGTTTTATATAGAAAATTAGGTTTCTGTAACCATCATGTCCATGTGTTTGTCACCTCCTCTTCAAATAACTTCTGAAGCAATTCACATATTTTCATTATAGTTTACATGAACATCACACCACTAATTTCCTGCCACCACTACCATCAACATGACAGCTGTGAAAACTTATTATATGAGAGCACTTCTAGGACCACTAAATGTAGAGTCCAAAAATTCTGGCTCACAAAGAAACACTGTGAAAAATATACAGTTTTTGTTAAGATAAATACTTCATAGAATGCAAAGTGACATGGTAACCATGCAAAATACATTACATTTAGTTTTGATTATGTGGAGTTTTGTATGAAGATAGATCATAAAACATACAAATTCTGCACGATGCATTTCACATACATTAACACTAATATATTCAGATATTCCTCTACTTATGCGACTACTGTAAATTAAATTAAACACTGTATACTTCATTGTGTACAAAGGACTGGAAGCAAGGTAACACTGCAGGTGTTCAGCAAACCTTTATGACATTCAATACTGTTAGATATGATGAAAAGCCCCCCCTCATCTCAGTAGCTTGGTGGGTGCCTGACTGCAAAAGCAGTCCATCCAGCGACTTAAGTCTGAATTTTCAGCTCTCATCTTGCAGCATATCTAGTAACACTTCAGAGAGCAAGACTCCTTTATATACAAAAGCCTCCTTTCTTAGCCATTACAGTGCTCACAAAACTGAAACAACTTCTGTCTTCTTTAAACTTCCTTTTCAACTGCTTTTGTTTAACTTACTGAGATAAATTTTTGCCATGATCCCTAACACATTAGCTATGTACAGAACCATCATCTACTACAAGAACTATATTATGTATTGTATGTATTATGGGAGGGAGTGGGTTTCCCCATGCACTTAGACCAGTTATTGGTCCATTGTGCATCCACCTTTTAATTTCTACTGTCGCCATACCCTACCGGTAACGGTGCGTGCCATCAGCCCCCGCAGAGCCAACGAGGTCGGCCCCCAGTACCTTGATGCTTCCCCCATCCACCAGAGGCATCGGAGATTACTTGGGTGGGAAAGGGCCTGTAATTTAGCTCAGAGGTCTCCTAAAGACATGAGGTTCTTTTATGTGCCGTAAATCTATGACACGGGACACATGAAGAACTGTATTAACTACAGGATTTAAAATCTAATGTAATATAAAATCAGTTCTCTATGCTGTAGCTTTTAAGTGACACAGAAGCAAAAACCACCTTCCCACCATCATATGAAATACACACACACACACAGAGTGGAACCTCACTTAGCGAGCATAATTCGTTCCAGAATCTTACTCGTAATGCGAAACACTCGTTAAGCGAAACCATTTTTCCCATATAAATTAATGTAAAACACGATAATGCATTCCATGCTGAAAAAAAAATCAAAACATTTTATGTATAACGTTTATTCAAAGAAAGTTATATATACATTGTTAACCCTTTGACGTGGTCATTTAAATTCCGCGGCCGCGGCTCCTGCGGTAATATATTCAGCCGGCCATTTAAATTTTGCTCGAAAATTATTTATTCATCATTGTTCTTAAATTCTATGAGATAGGAACATGAAACTTTCACTAAAATGATCTTAAAT
>NW_019743151.1:553215-593989 GCF_002891405.2 Cryptotermes secundus | reverse complement strand
CCACAGGAACTTTGCTGCAAGACAGGCATATGTAACGATGACTTGGCGCAGATAAAGTCGTGTCTTATTTATACTCTGTTCTACTGACAACAGGCCAGCGAAAAATCTAACAATCTACAGCAAAACCATCAATTATTATGGGCGTTATAACATAGGTGTGCAGCTGAACGAAACATACACGTCGAACCCCCCCAGACGATTTAAATCCCTGACGAAACATACACGACGAACCACGGCAACGGGTTAAGGAGCATGAATCATCTTCATCTTTTCTTCTATGTGGAATGAACCGACTTGGAATGCGAACTTGATTTGCAGAAAACAAAAAAAAAAATTGAAATAATTAGTTTATTACTTATGGTACACATCTAATTCTTTTTTACTAGAAAGCTGTCTAGACATTTGTTTTTGCAGACGCTTCAAACTTTGCTGAAAATGTGACACAGCATTATCATTAAATAAATTTGTAGTGCGCATAACCACTGCCTTATTAGGATGATGCTTCTCAATGTACGATGCAACAGTTTCCCATGCTTTCAGCATTTCTCTTATTGCGCCAGAAGATTGTTGCTTTGCTGTTACCTCCTCCTCCTCTGACAAACTCACATCCACAACTTCTTGCTGTGAAACACAATGCAACTCCACAAGCTCTTCAGTGGCTGTCTTTTTGTGGCTTTCTCCTCGGGGACATTTTTACAAGGGTTATTAAACTTTGAAAAAAAAAGGAATCACAAATAATATGTCTGAACACAAGTTTGGCAAAACGTGTTATCACATGCGACACTAAGATGCTAGCAGAATGAGTGCTAAACACAGACTGATGTAGCAAGCGCACAATCCGGGACTTCCCCTCTCGTCACTCATTATGCGAAACGTCGCTCGTTAAGTGAGTCATTTTTTTACAATTTGTTTTGCTCATTATGTGAATTACTTGTTATGAGAGGTGCTCACTAAGCGAGGTTCCATTGTATATATATGGGGGGACCACAAAAATATTCTTTATTCTCCCTCAAGTCTTCTTGGTTTATCCAGGGCACAACCATACTTGAAAATCAAATAAATTGGGAAGACTTAGCCTTACTTGTGCCAATACCTTTACCTGACATTCACTACTGTTCCCTTGTGTCCACATAACGTTTCCACTTTGGAGAGCTGAGTAACATCATAAATGGCACATGACTGGTCAGACAGTGCAACAGCCACTCTTGGATTTGATGTGCTGAGAATGGAAAACAAAAATTAGTGAAACAATTGCAGAAATCATAGGTCCATGTAGTGTGCAGTGTAGAAAAAATAACCAAACTGAAAGCCATAGTATGCACTAATGAATTATGCATTATTGTAATGTTTTCTGAGTTGTCTACATGTTATATGGTTGTTCTTCCCACAAGACTCCTAGTCACATGGCTCTCATTAAATAAAATATTATTATACAAGTATATATTAGCTAACATTACAAATTCAGGCCAATGATTTAACTGTACTGCACACCCCCTCCTTACTGGTAACATTATTTTTATCTACATATCTCTACCACTTACTTTTCACTTTAGACAGATATTACCCAACATCCTTAAGCAAATGACTATTATTATCACAAACTTTGTAAACAATCTTATTATGAAATCTTAACCACTGCTTACACTTCAAATTTGTTCTCCAATTCATTTTTGTTGCATCCTACAATAATATTTTCTATCTTCCAGTTCCCATGCATGGAACAGCCATCTACACTCTCTTGACCTCATATTCCTAATGCCACTATGCCAGTCCCGTTTCTCTCATCTGTGCTACAGAGTTAAATATATTATTCTCTTCTGCTGATTTATTACACATCAACATATTCAACTAAAGCAAATTTCTCTGAAACCTTCACAACCATATTCCATGTTTCAATGCCGTTACACCTTGTTTGAACTCTTCCAGAATAGCTCAGCTGGTATAGTGACAGGATGCAGGCTAGATGGCCAGGGTCAATACCTGGCATGGACAAAAGAATTTTCTCTTCTCCTCAGTCTCCCGATAGGCTCTGGGGCTCACCCAACCTCCTATCCAATGGGTACCAGAGACTCTTTCTCTGGGAATAAAGCAGCCAGTGTGTGAAGCTGGCCACTTAATTCCATCTAGTGCCAAGGTATGGTGGAACCATATGTCCACTCCCCACACGTCTCCATGGTGTGGTGCTTAATTAATTAAACACAGGCATAACTTTATCTTTACCTGTATCTTATGTCCCAAGGATTTCGGGTAGATCAGTAGGTACAGTGATGGGCTGTAGGCTGGATGACCCAAGTGTGTTCCCTGGCATGACAAGATTTTCTTTCTCTTCTGAAGAGCATCCGGACCAGCTCTCAAGTCCACCTAGCCTCCTACCCAATGGGTGCTGGATGGGGGGATTTCTCTGAGGGTAAAGAGGCCAAGGCATGAACCTTACCATTCACCTCCACCTAGTGCTGAGGTCAAGAATGGTGGAGCTATACCTCCACTCCCCCATATGTCTTCATGGCACAGTGCTCAATGAATTAAGAACAGGGACAACTTTACCTACATCTCTTATTTCTCCCAAATACATGCTAGACGTTCCTTCCTCAATTTGGCTTTGATCTAAGTAGTTTATTAAGGATGTAATGACGTAGAATTTCGGCAAGGGTTTTTGTAACTTTTAGGTATTAAGTTATCTGGGGTTCCCTGTGGAGAAGTTAGACGGAGGGTAATGTTTGAAGTAAAAATGCGGAAGAGCGATGTCAGCAGAAAACTGTCGCATTGCTTAGACCACTGATTCACGCGGAAGAGACTGAAAACGGCTGTACAGCCAAGGCGTACACAATGCCGACTCAGCGGGACTGCCTGAGGAGATCCAACCCTCTTTACCCAGCTGACCAACGGGAGACGGACCTTTGGGGCAAATTCGCTCTAGTGGAGGGGCGGAGCTTACCCCAAAGACATTAGTCAGCAGGGGGAAGCTTATAAAGTTTCGGATGCAACTGGGAGAGGATCTATCATCGAATCTTTCATTGCATCGATCATTGCGTCTATTATTGAATCGATCATGGAATCTTTGGCATCATATCTTTGGAACACATCTTTTGATCACCGATTGAATATCCATTCAATCTGTCAATCTATCTGAGTGTATAATGTCAAGTGAATAGCAAACCACAGGCCAGAGGACCCGAGCTACGGTCGTGCCAGACCGAGGGGGGGGGACACCATCAGCTTCCTACACCAAGTAAGTTGAACTGTTCATATCAGTCATGGATATACAGTGAGATATTATTAAAGTGTTAGGGCAGAGAGAGTAGGCCCTGAGTGGGGATGTAGGAAGTACCTCGAAGGCTAGGGATGGTGAACCCAAGTGCATCGTT
This sequence comes from Cryptotermes secundus, assembly GCF_002891405.2. NCBI lineage: Eukaryota > Metazoa > Arthropoda > Insecta > Blattodea > Kalotermitidae > Cryptotermes > Cryptotermes secundus. Next base: position 590,624 of record NW_019743151.1, on the reverse strand, counting down.
ATCCAAATTACAATGTGCGTAAACGGCCACTGTCGGCCATGAAAGTGATATGTATAAAGTGTATATAGTAGTAGACGAGAGTAGACCGAGTGAAGGGGATGTGTGGTGTTAATGACTTAACCCCAGTCACACCCTTTATTTCCCCATTCTCCCATACCTCCCTGTGTTATCAGGACTGTGAACTCACTGCCAAGAGGTAGTTAACGACTCAGGTACCAAGTGCTTAGCCTTGCAACTGGCCATTCCCCAAGGGCGCAACGGCATAGATGGCGGAAGAAGTGGAGCGAATCCTCCACGCCCCCTTCGCGCCATGACATATGCTGACAGTGGTGGGATACCTCCACGCCCCATGTCACCACAGCGTAACAATGGTGGCAGCGGTGGGATACCTCCACGCCCCCCTGTCACCACGGAGTAACAATGGTGGCAGCTTTGCAATTAAACGAACTACGATTCAGGAGAGAGGTGGTGTCAAACTAGTAGTTTTAGGTAACAAAAGGGGATAACATTAAACAAGATAATGGAGGCTAGAATAGTTCAACTTGAAGAACAATTAAGAAGACTGACGATAGGAGTGAAAACGAAGGACCTATCGTTAGCAGCAAGTATAAAGGAATGGAGTGGCCATTCGAAGGCAAAGCCAGTGACGGAATTTCTAACACAGTTAGAACACTGCGCCCATGTCAGCAATTGGAGTACGGAAGACCTGGTTAACATTTTGAAAGCCAAGTTAACCGGGAAGGCTCTTCAATTTGTGAATGGAAAAGATGAGCTCACAGACGGGAGAGTGAGCTATGAGGTGCTGAAAGCAACCCTCGTAGACAGGTTTACTGAAAAGTTGCCAGCAAGGTATTACTATAACCTGCTGCACGAGGCTACTCAGGGGAAGGAAGAGACCCCTATACAGTTTTGGACTGTTGCCGAGCACTGAGTCAAAAAACTATTAGGAAGAGCGCCGATCCAACGGAACGCATTCGGAAGGAAGAGGCAGATTTCAGGCTCCTGACGAGCTTTATCTACGGAATGCGAGGGGAAGCAGGGAGTTAAGAATCCGCAACCCCGAAACGGTGGAACAAGCACTGAGCATAGCCACAATGGTGCACAACGCAAAGCGAATGGAGCAGCATCCCAGGAACCACGACACACTAGTAGTGGAAACGGGCAGAAAGGACTCCACAAAGCAGAACCAATACAAGCAACCATGGCATCAGAACGGTCAGCCAAGAGGGCCACCGACACAACCACAGGAACCACGGGAGAGGAGTAAAGGTCAGGTTCGATCCCCGATTACATGCTTCTCATGTGGACAACAGGGTCATATAGCCCGAAGCTGTGAGGCAAGAAAGAAGCCAACAACAGAGACGGGAAATCACTCCCCAAACTAGTTTCAACAGAAGAACGCCCCATCAACCGTCGGAATACAGCCACCTGGATACCACTCGCCACAGCGCGAGAGAACAGAGAATTACGTATTGAGGTAAATGTCCAAGGGACAGATTACGAGTTTATTATTCACACCAGAGAAGACGTGTGTCTAGTTCAACCATATGTGGGGGATGAACACAGGAGGGAAATTAAGGAAGCGATTAGGGGCATAACCAGACAGGACTTGGAGACTGAAGGAACCAGGTGGATAGAATTCATCATTGGGGACAAGCAGTACACCCACGATTTTGTGGTAGCGCCCTTTCCAATCCAGAAAGACGGAATTTTTGGGCCAGATTTATTGAGAGGGCTAGGCACCCACATTGACATAGCCGCAGGAGAGATAAACCTGGACAGCCAGACAGTCAAGCTGACGTACCCTCTGACAGGAAGGAGGAAGGAGAATATTCAGAAGTCAACGGTTAGAAGGACGGAGTCGCGACCTCAGGAAAACGTGAAAGAGGAAGCAAGGACGGCTACACGGAAAACCACAGAGTCAAGAGGACTAGTGGAAGGCGAGGTAAAGGAGGCCTCCGCCAAACCCAGCGATACAGAATCGTCAACGGGAGAAGGGCAGGTGGAAAGACTCCACCAATGACAAGTAGTGTTGCCACCGACGAGTACAGCGTTGATAAAACATCGCACTCACAAGACGCAAGAACGCAACGTCAGCGAGGAGCAAAGTGCAAACGACACGACCTACTGCACTGCCCAGCTGATTAACACCAGAGAAAGTGTTACGTTGCAAGCGGGGACAAAAATCGCTGATGTCTCTGACGTCAAGGAAACAGACAACATAGATGACGTCACGAAGAATGACGCTACCGTTCGACCGAATGTGATGAAGACCAACAGGTACCCCTGACAAATGGACCCCAAAGCAAGGGAACAAAATGCAAGCGTACCAAAGTTACTGGGACCGGCAGTAGAAGCAGTAAAAAGATTGGCCGCTAGACTACGGGAAGCCCACAAGTTAGCCAGGAAGCAGCTGGAAAGAGCAAGGAGAGACCAGCAGACTCGCCAAGACAGGCGAGCATGGAGAATCGAATACCGCCCAGGACAGCTTGTGTACCGCAAGCAGATGGTCAAGGGCAGGAAGCTTGAACCAAAATGGCTGGGACCATACACAATAGTGAGAAAGATCTCGGATCTGGTCTACAGAGTACAAATCGGACACAAGGAGGTAAACCTCCACGTCGAACAGATCAAAATGTGTAGAGCGTCAAGAAAGGAGTTGAGAGAGAGAGAGAGAGAAGACAAAACAGACACAGAATGAGGGAGCAGAAACCCCTAACTGCAAGAAGCAATACTCCAGACTCCAATGACACAGCATCGGAAAGCGACACAGAGGAATCATGCTACTGGTATTCACCGCACGAGAGCCAGCGTGCAAATGAAACAAACTGCGAGATCAACAGTATTGGGTTCGCCGACAAAGAAACCGAAAGAGTGAGTGAGGACTCACCAGCATTATGCGCCACGGAGCCAAACGTGTCCAGTGAGACGTGACATGGATATTCACTATGGTCCTGGAGCCAACGAAGCTACAAAGAATAAAGATGGGCGGAAGTGGAAACACGCGTAAATTTCACAAGTAGGCGTTATAAGAAGGGCTTAGTAATAGAAACATTGTACAAATTAGGAAGTTTGGTTTCAGTAGGCCTGGTAACAACATACCAGAAGACCCCTAGTTTGATACCCTTCACACGAGATGTTCAAAATTTTGTGGAAGGATAATTAAGACAGTTGGACCAAGGCTACATGGGTTTAACAGCCTTGAAACTCAGAGAGCGTGCAGTTGTTTGTGCACCCCCCGAGAGTACTGGTTGGCCATGAGTGAGGCAGTACGCCTTGTACCCAATCACTGAGAGAACCGAAGGGATGGACCTACAAGATTTCCAACCCGTAACCTTACCCACACATGAATCAAGGTTAGGAAAGAGTAGCAGTACCCCCCCCCTCCCCCAAACAGGAGGAATGGGTAATAAGAGTGTGGAAAATGACACCGACAGCTAGAAGGGTTAGGCAACTGGTTGGAGGAGTTAAATTGTGAACCAATCAGGGTTACACTTTGGGTATTCGGGAAGTATGAGTAGAAAATAGGTCAGTACTAGGAAACAGTTAGGAAAAATCCATGACTGTGTGAGTAGCGAAACTTGCAAGGGTAGAACCCAAGGACGGCAGCAGGCAGAGCCAATGACCGGTTCCCTAACAACGGTTGCAGAATTGGCGTGTGGCTGTTGAGACATCAGGAGGCGGTTCTCACCTTTTGAGCACCCAGAGCCCAGTGGGAGGACCAGCCCAGAGATGGCAGCCTAAAGACGCCAGCAAAGCAGTGAACGTAGAACACTTTCAGACCAAGGTGTTCTAGTGATAAAACGGACGGAGTGAAAGACACAAAAGAAGTGACAATCAAGAACTTATATTTAAATTATGTATGTAACATTGATGTAAGAGGGTACATGTTTTGTTTTTGTGTTTCAAGGAGAGAAAACAAGTGTAATATCCCTCCTTAACAGGAAGAATATTCCAAGTTTTGCGGTGGGGGATGTAATGCCGTAGAATTTCGGCAAGGGTTTTTGTAACTTTCAGGTATTAAGTTATCTTGGGTTCCCAGTAGAGAAGTTAGACGGAGGGTAATGTTTGAAGTAAAAATGTGGAAGAGCGACGTCAGCAGAAAACTGTCGCATTGCTTAGACCGCTGATTCACGCAGAAGAGACTGAAAATGGCTGTACGGCCAAGGCGTACACAATGCCGACTCAGCGGGGCTGCCTGAGATCCAACCCCCTTTACCCAGCTGACCAATGGGAGATGGACCTTTGGGGCAAATTCGCTCTAGTGGAGGGGCAGAGCTTACCCCAAAGACATTAGTCAGCAGGGGGAAGGTTATAAAGTTTCGGACGCAACTGGGAGATGATCTATCATCGAATCTTTCATTGCATCGATCATTGCGTCTATTATTGAATCGATCATGGAATCTTTGGCATCATATCTTTGGATCACATCTTTTGATCACCGATTGAATATCCATTCAATCTGTCAATCTATCTGAGTGTATAATGTCAAGTGAATAGCAAACCACAGGCCAGAGGACCCGAGCTACGGTCGTGCCAGACCGAGGGGGGGGACACCATCAGCTTCCTACACCAAGTAAGTCGAACTGTTCATATCAGTCATGGATATACAGTGAGATATTATTAAAGTGTTAGGGCAGAGAGGGTAGGCCCTGAGTTGGGACGTAGGAAGTACCTCAAAGGCTAGGGATGGTGAACCCAAGTGCAACGTTATCCAAATTACAATGTGTGCGTAACTGGCCACTGTTGGCCATGAAAGTGATATGTATAAAGTGTATATAGTAGTAGACAAGAGTAGACCGAGTGAAGGGGATGTGTGGTGTTAATGACTTACCCCCAGTCACACCCTCTATTTCCCCGTTCTCCCGTACCTCCCTGTGTTATCGGGACTGTGAACTCACTGCCAAGAGGTAGTTAACGAGTCAAGTACCATGTGCTTAGCCTTACAACTGGCCATTCCCCAAGGGCGCAACGGCATGGATGGCGGAAGAGGTGGAGCGAATCCTCCACGCCCCCTTCGCGCCATAACATATGGTGACAGCTGTGGGATACCTCCACGCCCCATGTCACCACGGCGTAACAATGGTGGCAGCAGTGGGATACCTCCACGCCCCCCCCGTCACCACGAAGTAACAAAGAAAATGTACTTGGTGGAACTCAATCACAGCATAATGATAAATACACAGAAAACAATTTCTGTGTGTGTTCAGAACAGATAAGTCCATATTCTCTTACAGCAGATATGAGGGGTGGACATTTCAGTTCACTGCTGGCAAATGGTAACCAGTAATGGGTTAATTCACTCCACTGTCCTCTTTCCCCATCACTTCCCTTCCTTTGTGCAGGTCTGTGCCATCAAACAGTAACTGTGCTATAGCACAGATTAGAGATAAGCCTGGCACTGTGTACTGGTTTGCAATGAGTAATGATGGGAGCACTAGAGCAAACACCACCATGCAGGAGTCCAAACTACTTCACAGCAGAGAAAGCGAAATAATCTGTAATGTAATAAAGTGTTGTAATGAGAAGCAAGCAGTTTATAGAGCCTATGAACAAACGGAAACTACATGTAACAGAAAGAGTGTAGCTTCTTTAAAACAAATTTGGAAATGTTACAAGAAGCACCCAAGAAAAGATACAGTACACTGAAAATGGGGCACATAACTGAAGTGTACAGGTTCATTTTATATTACTGAAGTAATTAACCAGACACATAAATGTAAAAATTTCCCCGAGCTTAATTAGGCACCACACCATGAAGGTGTATTTCTAAGCTTATTGTAAGCACACTCCATAAAGTTACGTGGGGGAGCAGACACACACCCTTAAAATGGAATAACACAACTCTGCACCAGATTCATATGATTGGTTAGCTTCGCAGCCTGGCCACTTCATCCTCAGGGAAAGAACACATAGTACAAAGTGCATAAGAGGCAGGAGGTTGCGTGGTCCATAAAGCCAGTCAGGATACAGTGGCAAAGAGAAAACATTCCAGTCATTAATTATGCATACTGTCAACATAAACATTTCCTCTACTATCTATGATAATAAGAAGCCTCTTTCCTCTTGTATGTTAGATTAATTTTTTACGACTTTGCCACATGTGTAGATGTAATCAATTTTATTTTACTGCAGAACCAGAACTTCACACAAGATTGGTATGTACAGCTTCAACAAGACATTCAAAATATGATCAAGAAAGTAAACTGTGCCACCAGTTGACATTTCTCTCAGTACTAAAACAAAAAACAGAATGGCAACACTGTATCATTTCTTTAATCAGAGTTCTTGAGGTTCCAAAGCAAACGACTGTTTCTCATTGTGTGCACATGCACCATAAATTGGGCAATGCAGGTCTCCAGTAAAGATCAGTGGGAAAAGGAGGCAAGAAATTTTTTATCATGACAAATCGAGGGCAGAGAGCAATTTTATACTCCATGAATGCTGACAGAAATGAGATGTGCATTAAGTAATGACATGAGGAAGTCATCCACGCCTTTTTGTTACATTTCTAAACAACAGGAAATTCCTCTGTGTTGATGTTATTAAAATATTGTGGTTTTATGATCTTCCACAATAGCCCATTTTCCATTTAAAATGTATTCTATTACAGACATGTTTCAGTGTGCTGTATGTTCTTGCTAGCCTTACCATATGCAGTTAAGTCCCCAACTCATGTGCGTCTGAGTCACACAAATCCAGATACATGCATACATGAGTTTCTTTTTTAATTTAAACAGCTTAGGCCCTTGGACTTCTATGGTCATCAGTACTAGATATATAAGTGAAAAAATCAATATACAGTAGCAAAAGTTCAATATATCACTTTTTTTTCTTTTGACATTTCCACCTTATGTGTGTCATCTAGCAACTAATTTTTTACGTCTATCTCTGCTTTCCCAGAGGTCACCCTCCTCTATTTTCTCTCATGATGCACTTCTTGCTATAGGTTTTTATTGAAAAAGGTGCAGAAAAGACACACCATTCCATATCGCCAGTAAAATAAGTCTCCTGAAGATAAATGTAAATAGAATGTTACTCACACACTGGCATTCATGTGTAGAATATAAGTTCTGTGTCTAGCTACAGCAACTTCATGCTGAAGACTATACATTCTGAAGACTTCTGCAGGATTACTCATATCACCATCACCATCACCATCATCATCATCACTTTCAATTTCCAATCCATGCATCCTACTTCCTGAAATATCAAATAATCTAGTAAAATATACACATAAAAATTCTACATTTTCATAACAAATATCAAACTTTAATACTAATACTGTGACATTCATCTATAGTCACACCACCAACTTACACTGCTCAAAGCATAATTCAATTTCAGCCTCCATTCAACCATAATGGTTACTTTAGCAATTATGGGACATCCTCCTGTTTGGGTGACACTGGCAAGCCTGCTGGCTGTGAAATATCACTGCATGAGGGTCATATGTATTATATATCAGTTGATAATATTTTGATTAGCGCAACATTCAACTTTAATTCAACAGACGAAGAGAAATATACATCTTTCTGCCTGTATTAGATTGGCACCTGATTGAAGCAATCACTTCCCAAGTATAAGAATAATTTCCAAAAGGTTCATATGTTTCTGAAATAAAGCTAAATTTTATGCAAAAATTTCAAATGTACAGCACTGTCATCTTTGGAAACAAAATTTGTTGAAGAGTATAAACTACTGTGATGCATGACCTGAGAGCTTCAACCTGCCCATCTGCTGGGCGGGGCTTCACAAGCACATTCCTATGGTAACATGAAATGCACCATTACTCTGGGTTTTGATGAAACTACTGAAGACATACCCATGGTAACGACTTCCAAAAAGACTGTTACCACAGATATGAAAAGCAGAACTCTTCATGGAGGTGATTCCTAGCCCAGCCGCCTAGCAGGGATAAAAGGCCAGTTGAGAAGCCATCAGTTCAGAACTGAAGTCAGATGGACCAAAATATGACAGAAAGCAGAAGAAGAAGAAGTGACTCGGCAGTTTATTCAACGTACTTTCGAGAATGAAGCAGAGCTATGCAGAGGGATTCGGTACCCAGGAGGAGTTGAGTGTGTGAACTGTTATAACAGAATGTAATTGTGATAGTGACGTCAAATAAATCCAGAATCCACAATTATTAGTCACATTACCCTGGATATACATGACACTATGACAACTCCTCTTTAAGTAAGGATGCAAAATAACTAAAGCAACTCAGTGATAATAAATAAAATATTTATGAGTTTAATGAAGTTAGGTAGACAAATTGTACCTGTATCAGATAATGGATCTTCAGAATTCAAAGCTGACTTCGTGCCTGCTCCATCAGCCTTCATCTTGGCAGTGCCCTTGAAAACAAATCCTGAATGCATTGCAGTGCATTATGTACCATTTTATGGTTATACTATGTCTATGAGGAGAGTTAAATAAGGACGACGGTTAGAAGCGTTGAAATTAACAAGACTGGAAAAGTGCAAACCATACAGTTTCCACTGTTTTCTCTGCAACTTAGCATTCTGAATGCTCACAGATATCCTGAATACTCTGACAAACAAGTTAACAATATTAACTATAACTTTCAATTTGCTGCATATAAAGCAGCCTTTCAGAAATCCGAACATTTCTTTACTCTCACTAATATACATTCACATGCCTTACAAGTTCTTTATTTATCATTCCACTGCAGAATTTGTAAACAATATGCAAACCACACTAACTTCTAACAATGATGTCAATTATACAACACAAATAGACTATGTATTTCCCTTAGAAAATTTTGCACTGGAGCACATGTATGTGTGTCAAAGTTCAAAAATTCATTACTATCATTATTGGGATTATGACTAAAACTATTTTTCTGCATTTTGGTAGTGACAAAAGTGTTGCTGACAGCTCACAAATTCATGCATGCTCCAAAATGACAGAGAGATCAATTCATAGTAAACACAAAATTTGTATAATTGGTGATAGCCATGTTAAAGGCTTATCTGACAAGCTGTCTAGTGACCTTGACGAGTGTTTTAGTGTAATTGGTATCTCAAAACCCAATGCTAACACTGAAGGAATCATATCTTCTTTAAATCTTTTAAGAGAAAACTTTACAAAAAATGACCTGGTTTATATTCTATCGTGGAAGCACAGATATCAGCAGGAATGAATCTAAAAAAGGATTCTATTCCTTAAAAACTTTTGTACAAAGGATGATTAATACAAATGTTATACTATTAGGAGTCCCTCACAGATATGATTTGCCTTCTTATTCATGTGTTAATTCTGAAGTGAATCTCTTTAATAAGAGGTTATATAGCCTTCAGTTTTTCTATAAACATGTAAGGTATTTTAATTTCCCCACTGATAGAACTCAACATACTAATCACGGACTTCACCTAAATATGAAAGGAAAAAGTTGGATAGCAAATCACTTAGTGAGAGTAATTAAAGATTTGTTCCTACCTTATAGAGCACCTGTACTTACAGCGTTACCTTGGAGGAATGATAGTTTTAATAGTTTCCAGATTCTTACACAAAATAAGGTCAGCATGAATGATATTTCCTCAGTCACCAATAATGTGGACTATGAGAATCAGCTAGTGGAAATTAGTGATAATCGTGTGCATGATACCACACTGGTATCCACAATTGACTGTTTTAATCCGGGGATAACTGCTTTCCGTTACGAGCATGGAAACAATGTAACAAGTGATGACTCTTTATGCGAGACAGTTTTTGATTGTGTGGAGAATGCTTCGAAGGGAAGAGTCGAATTACAAAAGGTGGATTATGAAAAACAAATAGGTCAAATTTATGACACTCAAGAGAATTCAACAACTCGTAAATCAACCAGACTAAAAAACTTCCATCCTCTAGAAACTGTGATTTTTTATGGTAAATGTAAATTACAACAGTGTAAACCCGAATGATGTAAGTACTGATGGGGTAGATAAAATTACTGACAACTTAAGTAAGTTAACGGAAACAATATGTAACAATAGTTACAGTAATAATGTGCCACATATTAAGAGTAGTAATACTAAATCTCAAAATAATCCATTTCATCATGTTAAAGGAATAGTACCTCTAACTGTTTATCATCAAAACATAAGAGGACTGAGAGGGAAAGCAGACGAGCTCCTAAGCCAATTATACTTAAATTTTCCTCATTTACTGTGTTTCACAGAACACCATATGAACCACTTAGAGCTAAAACAAACTTCAATTAATAATTACAGTTTAGGAGCTGATTATTGTAGATCATTATTTGCAAAAGGAGGTGTTTGCATATTTGTTCAAGAAAAGTTCAAGTTTACTAATATTGATCATACTAAATATTGTCAGGATAGAGATATTGAAATCTGTGCCATCATGATTCATCTGAATGCAAGAAAAATATGCATAATTACTATATATAGATCACCATCAGGAAATTTTGATATTTTTATGAATAAATTAGATTTAATTCTTAATAAATTATTTAAGGTCACAGTGGATTTCGTTATCTGTGGTGACTTCAATATAAACTTCCTAGTTGATAGTGAGAGGAAAAGACAACTTGTAGCTCTCCTACAAACCTTCAATTTAACAAGTGTGGTAAAATTCCCTACTCGCGTGCAACGTGGATCAGTTACATCTATTGATAACTTCTTCATTGACATTACTAAGGCAGGTAATTATTCTGTTAAACCTATAATAAATGGATTATCTGACCATGATGCTCAGGTTGTAATATTTCATTCTTTTAATTTTAGACCATCTATTAAGAAAAGTAGAATGACGAGAAAAATTACTGATCTTGCAATAAATGACTTTCTTCTGAAATTAAGCCATGAGACTTGGGACACTGTTTTTTCTACTGATAATGTTAATGATATGTTCAATTCATTTTTAGACACGTACTTGAAAATTTTTTATTCTAGCTTTCCTCTTAAGAGTGTTTGTGCTAATAATAAGAATAAAAAAAATTGGGTTACCCTAGGAATTACAACTTCCTGTAAACGGAAAAGAGAACTCTACATAGCATGTAGAGATGGTAATAATCCGGATCTTAAAAACTATTATAACAAATATTGTAAAATTTTATCAGCTGTTATTAAAGAATCAAAAAAGCTAAACTACGCTTATAAAATCAATAAATCCCTGAATAAGAATAAAACTATATGGGATATAATTAAACTTGAAACAAATAGAACTAGTAGTGCCGATAAGGCTATAACTTTAAATATTGATGGGATCTCAATCACCAACCAACATGTGATAGCCAATGAATTTAATAAATATTTTCTATCCATAGCTACAAATATTAATATTGATCATAATGACCCTAAATTTCAGAAATTAGATGACATTACTCCCTTGCATTATTTATTGCAGTCTTTTAAGACTCCCTTCCCAAACATTAACCTAAAGTTCTTATCCTCCAAAGAAGTTGAAAAGGTAATAAAATCTCTTACGACTAAAGATTCATTTGGATATGATGAAATATCAACCAAATTATTAAAAATTAGTTCACCTTTTATTAGTTCGCCCCTAACCCATATTTGTAATAAATCGATATCTTTAGGAATCTTTCCGGATCGCTTGAAATATGCAGTTGTCAAGCCCCTTTTTAAGAAGGGAAATAAATCTACTATTTCCAACTACAGACCTATATCTATTTTAAGCTCATTTTCAAAAGTAATTGAAAAGGTCTTGTACGATCAACTTCTGGATCATCTTAAGAAATATAATATTTTAGTAGATGAACAATTTGGGTTTAGAGAGGATTCCTCAACCACTAAAGCCATTTACAAATTAATTAATGAATCCTTGCAAGCTTTAAATAGTAAACTTCCAATAGGTTGTATATTCTTTGACCTTGAGAAGGCATTTGATTGTTTGAATCATGATATTTTATTGTCTAAACTGCAATTCTATGGTATAAATGGTAAAGCTAAAAAATGGTTTGAATCATATCTTAACAATAGATATCAGAGAATTCAAGTTTGTGAAAAAGATTCTAATCAAACTACCCATTCTTCTTGGGGAAAAATAACTGATGGTGTTCCTCAAGGCTCGGTTTTAGGCCCGTTGCTGTTTCTCATTTATATCAACGATCTGCCCAAAATCGTAATTAACAATGCTATATCCATTTTGTTTGCCGACGATACAAGCGTATTAATTAAAGGTTCAAATTCAGAAAATCTCCATATTAATATGAATAATGTTTTTAATCATTTATATAAGTGGTTTAGGACAAATTTGCTTTCAATAAATATTAATAAAACTCATAGTATGCAGTTTAAAACCAAAAATAAACTCACAACCGACGTAGATATTGTTTGTAACAATCGTCCAGTAACCACTGTGTCAAATATAAAGTTTCTTGGTATAAACATAATGGATACACTCAACTGGAGTTCACATGTGGAATGTATAATCCCAAAACTTACCTCAGCATGTTATATGATGAGAAGTATTAAACCATACTTGCCTCTAAAAACTTTGAAAACAATTTACTACTCTTATTTTGGCTCTGTTATGAACTATGGTCTTTGCTTTTGGGGAGTCTCGCCTCATAGTATAAAAGTATTTAGAATGCAGAAGAAGATAATTAGAATTATGATCGGCTGTAATAGTAGAGTTTCATGTAGAGATCTCTTTCGGAAATTGGAAATTTTGCCTTTGGCTTCACAGTATATTTTTTCACTCATGCTCTTTGTGGTTAATAATAAAAGTCTCTTTATTCCAAATTCACTAAATCATAATATAAATACAAGACATATTACAAATTTCTATCAACCCATAGCAAATTTTACGGTATATCAAAAGGGAGAGTATTATATGGGCATAAAAATTTATAATAATCTTCCTTCTTATATAAAAGAAGAGTCACTCAACCCTAAGAAGTTCAAAATTTATTTAAAGCGTTTTCTTTATCTTCATCATTTTTATTCTATGGAAGAATATTTCCAATATAAATCATTATAAGTTAATGATTATGCATTCACCAGAATCACCTGTTGATCATCCTGTTTTTATTAGTATTATTTTAGTCATTTAAGCAATTTCTGTGATATGTTCAAACTGACATTGTCTAAATTTAAACTGCATGTTTCATTAAAATTAACTTATATGACTGGAATCTATTTGATTCTACATGTTTTGTTTCTGATTTGTTTCTGTTTTTGTATTTGTATTTTATACTTTTTTTATTTATGTACTTAGTTCTTGCTCTATTAATTTTAAGAATAATCACTGTACGGACATGTCCTATATCTCACTTGTATTGTGGATCCATGGAACGAAAAATAAATGAATAAATGAATGAATGAATGAAGGAATGCTTTTGCCATACTGCTATTATACACTGTAGGGCACTGAAAAGTACTGAGTTTGTGGTAGCCTCCAATGGCATAATGTTCGTATCAAATTTAATCAAAATCTGTCTGGCAGTTCTTGCTTTAAACAAATGGACAGACAGACAAATATGACCATCCCTATGTGTGTTCCTTTCATGCACTCTGTGCAAAGACTGCACACCAATACATGTTAAACATGTTGTCATCATGTCATGGTACAGCCTCAGATTGTTGGAGATGGCCTCCAGATATGATGGTAAGTGGGAAGTTAAATAAGCAATTAAAGACAGGTGACAAGGGATGCCTCAAGTTTGGGAGTTAGGTCGAGGACTACCAGTTTTTGCCAAGAAACAGTATCATATCTGATGCAGCCAACAAGTAGTCCTCTAGTTAGGAGTCTGGTAGGACAGATAACAAGCCCTCAGTATAATCAGCACGTTACAAAATATCATAGCAAATTTTCAACTTGGAAACATTTGTTTGCCACAACCTATGCAACATAAAAAAGGGCATGAGATCTGGATACTGGAATCTCCAGAGTCTCTATAGGGCAAATTCATGCACAAAGTCTTAGTCACAAAGCATAATGGGAAACTTAGGAAACCTAGATACAGATAGGATGATGTCAGAATTATTCTTAAAGAAGAGGCAGTGTGGAACTAATTTTCAACTGGCTCTGGAGAGATTCTTGTTAACACTGTAACAAACCTTTGGATTCCATGGCTTGACCAGCTGAGTTTGTCAAGAAATACCCTACTCCCTACTTCCTGCCTCTAACAAGCAGTATAAGGAACGACAGCCCAGCGGTTATTTTACACAGAATCCACAACCCAAATTCTGAACTCTGATGATCCTCCATTCTTCCACCTGAACTACTACTGAATATTCCAAAACAAAATGTTCTAACATTTTCAGTTTCTCCCATATTATACTTGTTCACTGTATGCTTCTAGATTTAATCACCTTGCTAGTGTTTGATTACACCACAATTACAAGCATAAACAGGCTTGATTCAAAACCAAGTGTTAGTGGCTTAAACGGCCGCGCCATAGCTCAAGTGGTTAGTCGCTGGCTTCCCACCGGGGCGGGCCGGGTTCGGTCAAGTGGGATTTGTGGTGAACAAAGGTGACGCTGGGGCGGGTTTTCTCAGAGTACTTCGGTTTCCCCTGCCAATCTTCATTCCACCAAATTCTCCATCATCATAATCACCACCCACTAAACGAATAGTGTTAGTGGCAGAAACATAACGGAATGCTTCCCTGCACAGTTTCCTTCTGGAAAGCAATTGCGTTCTAAGTGCAAATGCTGCATACTATATTTCAAAACAGCAATCTAAAATATAAAAAATGTATAACGGTCTCCGTTCTTACCTAAATGCAACAAACAGCAGAAACCTCAGTGAACTACCATTTGTCCTCAATATGTAAGCACGTGGATGCATCCACGGATTACTACGAGCACTACGAGCGACTACGAGCATTCGCCAATGTTGGCAGCGTTGGCAGCATTGTAAATTAGAACCACGTGAAATTTTATGAGCGCTACGCCTATAGAATGAAATAAGTGAAAAATGTTTATGACGCCTATAATCTGCTTACAGAACACAATGAAATTATGAAGAACAACGCTAACGCTCTGGAAGGCCCCCCTACTACATAATATACATCAATTTACGCAACGACAAAAGCAAACAGAAGAAATTCAAGAAAGCCGGCTTCTGGGATATGGCACCATGTAGAAATTGTGTTAACCGACGTTTCGGAGGAACGTATCGCCTCCATCTTCAGGGTAGAAGACAAGAAGAAATCCGCGAGTGAACTAGCAGAGTAGGTGCAACAGACTGAATCCAGTCGAGTAAACACAGGTGTATAAGGGAAGGAGAGAAGGTGTGTGGCTACATAAGGAAATAGTGAGGGGGAGGGAAGGGTTGGTGGAATAGCTAGCAGGTAGTGGGCCAGAGCTGGTATATAATAAGGGAATGCGCACAATGTGCATAGAGTAATTTTTTTTATTCGCAACTGTATTCGGTTATTGATGTGGTCAAGTTTTTGCATATGGTAATGTGGTATCTACTGCACTTTTTATCACAGTGTTTACACACACACGCGTCATTTGCTTCGTGGAAACGTTCGTTCTTGCATATCTTGTGGTGGAATCCGTGTGTTGCCAACCTAGTAATTGTGTGTCATAATTTTCGGTTGGGTCCTGTCCAGGTTTTGTCAGTCATTGTATCAGTGCTGTAGAACTCTTCCCATATTTCCTCTCTTTTTTGTTTTCTTTCTTTGATAACTTCCTCTGAGGTTTTTGTGCTTGGCAGTTGATATCTGAGTTCTTCTAATAGGAAATTTTCCTTGCAGAGTTCGTATGTTAGTCTGGATTGTGTGTTCTTAGGAAGCCCTAGCGCTAGTTTAAGGTATCTTGCCTTCACTTGTTCCATTTTCCGCAGGTTTTGTTTGGATAGTTTTTCCCAGGTTATCTCTATGCCATATAGTAGTATGGGACAAATTTTTGCATGGAATATTTTCGTTGCTCTTTCTAGCGATAATAGTTGCAGGTTTCGGATGGTGTATATAGCTTTGATGGCTGCTGTGCATTTTTCTGTTATGTGTGCTGTGAATGTTGTAGATGTAGACTGCAGTGTTAAGCCGAGGTATTTATATTGTTTTACTGATTTTATGTGTTCTCCATTAAATTTTATTTCATCATTTTTTCCTTTTCTTCCTCCTTTTCTGAAAGTCATTAGTTGGGTTTTGTTTTTATTTATTTGAAGTTTGTTTTGTCTTGCCCAGTTCTCCAGTGTAGTGGAGGCTTCCTGTAGCTCCTCAATATTTTTTCCTCCAATTGTCATATCATCGGCGTACATAATTAATTGTACCCCTGTGTGTTTTTCCATTGTTTTGGCCAAGTCTGCTGTTGTAATATTGAATAGTAATGGGCTGAGGGGGTCCCCTTGCAGTAAACCATTTGTTTGGGTTATTTCTTCGGATTCTGACACCGTGTCTTTTATTATGATTTTATTGTTTTTGAGGATGTCTCCTATTAGTCTTGTTGTTGTGTTCTCTTCTCCTACTATTTCCTTCAGTTTTGTTGTGATTATACTCCTGTCGAGTAGGTCGAATGCCTTGCTATAATCTATGAAAACTACATGGTATTTTCCTCGTGGGTGTCTTAATGCTTCTTCAATTGCTTCTAGTAGTGCTGTGATGGCTTGTATCGTTGATCTTTGTGGCCGAAACCCAAATTGATTTTCCGGGATAAGTGAGTCTACTGTTGTTGTTAAACGGTCAGTTAGGATTTTGGTCAGTATCTTGAACATTGTGTTTTCTAACGCTACCCCTCGGTAGTTGTTCGGGTCTTCTGGGTCTCCTTTTCCCTTGTACAGTACTTTCATCAGGGATTTTCTCCAAATTTGTGGTATGGATCCAGTTTCGAGGCATCTGTTGTATAGTCCCGTTAGTGGTTTTGATATAATGTCCTTTGCTTCTTTTATATGTTCATAATATATCCCATCTGGTCCTGCGGCTTTCTTGTTTTGTGTTCTTTTTATAGCTTTTAATACTTCTGCATGTGAGATTGGTTGACATGCCCTGACGTCGTCCGTTCGGGAGCCGCTGGTGGGTGTATTTTGGCTAAGTATCTTGGTGAAATGCTGTTCCCATATCTTTATATTTACTTCTTGTGGCATTTGTTTCTTCGTTGTTTTGGTTGCCACGAACGGGTCTTTCTCGGCTTCTTCGGCTATCATTTTCCCTTCATTTTCGATGTGTTCCGTTTTCTTACTTTTTATCAGTGCTTTGTATCTTTTTCTTTTTTCTGCATATTCTTTTAGTTCGTTGCTATTCTGAGTTTGCCTTGCTCTGTGTAGTGCCTTTATTGTTGCTTTTCTCATATTGTAACATTCTGCATCGAACCATATTTTGGCCTTCCTCTCTTTGGCTGTTGGGGCAGCCTTCTGCAGTATTTCAGTCATCTTCCGTGCGGCATCGTCGATTTCGTTTTGTTCTACTATTTGCATGATGTCCTCTTGCTTTCCCAATATGCATTTTTCGATTCTTCTTGTTTTTTCAGGGTGCTTGTTTCTGTTTTCGTTTGCTGTTCTTTGCTCCCATATTTGAATCTTGTGCTTATCGGTAGGTGTTTCCTTAGTGGTGAAGTTGATGATGTTTTTATTGTTTGTTGTTATATTTCTATCTCGTTTCCTTTCTTGAAAACGAGGTCAATACAGCTGCATCCATTCGGCGCTATGTATGTCATCACATCTGTTCTATTTGCTAGACAGAATCCTTCTTCCTGTAGTAGTTTCGTAACCTCTTGGTTTTTTTTGTTGGGTTTATCAATTCTACAGTTTATATCCCCTGCGAGTATGGCTGTTTTTTGTGGTATAGTCTACTAATTGCACTTGCTATCTTCTCTATTGCATCTTCTATGTTGGTTTGGGGTGGGATATATAGACGTATTATTTCTAGGTATGTTGTTGTTATGTGTGCCATGTTGTCTTCTTTATACTCCTCTATTTTTTCCCCTATTTTATTGTTATAAATACATGAGACTCCTCCGTTAGGTCTTCCTTCTTGTTTTTGGACTGCATAACTGTGCGTTGTGTAATATCCTGGTATGGCTGTGTATTCTGTTAGAAAGGTTTCGGAAGGGAAGGTTAAATGGAGGGTATTAACCCTGTAGCTCGGTGGCTGCGATGGACCTGAGTGGCCTATAGAGTCTGCCGTATTTCGGAGGTTAATGCTCTCCATTTAACCTTCCCTTCTCTCCCCCTAACACATACTCTATACCAGCTCTGGCCCACTACCTGCTGGTCATTCCTCCAGACCCTTCCCCTCCCCCTCAATGCTGTTTCCCAATGTAGCCACATTCCTTCTCTCCTTCTCTTATACAGCTGTGTTTACTCGACTGGATTCAGTCTGTTGCACCCGTTCTGCTGGTTCGCTCGCGGATTTTTTCTTGTCTTCTACCCTGAAGATGGAGGCGATACGTTCCTCCGAAACGTCGGTTAACACAATTTCTACATGGCGCCACATCCCAGAAGTCATAGTCACCGCCGTGAGAACCTCAAATCTTACAGAAGAAATTCATTTTCAAATTCTTACATTTTAAATTTTAATGGTAATTTGAATTTGAATTTCAAACGGTGCAATGCTCCTGCCATCTCTACGCATTCGTTATTAACTAAATACTAAAATGGCTGCCAGAGCCGAGAGCACAAACGGTAAGAAGGTATGCTAACATATCACCTCCTTTTGGGTATAAACTCGTAGTTATTGTTATCGATTATAATGATCGATGAATGTTTAGAATTTTCGTACCATATGTTCTCCGAAAATTAGTTTCAGTTGTGATCGTTGTGATCGTTGTGATGGTTGTAAGGGTTGAGAACGTTGAAAACACTGGTTTGCAGTGAAATTTGTGTTGATTGTGATGATTGTGATTGTGGGGCTCCATGTGAAGGGAGTTTGTCCGTTTTGGGAGTAGTGCATATTTACTATGCTATAAACACAGACTGTTCCTTAAATGATTACTTTATTGTACGTTTCAAAGGAAGGAATACGTCTAGGATGGCGAGGTTAGACGTGGCAATGGTTGCTAAATTTCCATCGGCCTGTTTAATTTTTGTTATGCTCTAAATTGATTTCCTAACTGGTAATGGTAGTACGTAGCGTCACTTTGACGTTGATTTGTTTTCTTTGACTAAGTTTATGCCAGTTACACACTTCTGTAGGAGAGAATGGGTGATCATGCTGTACCAACAGTGCATCAGCTTGAGTTTATTTTCGAAAAATAACATACAGTCTCGTATATGAAACAGGCTGGCCTAAGGGTGATGCTTTATACTTATATTTGGATGTACTTAGCTCGAATGTCTGCAATGACATTGGCTATTGTAAGTTGTTTTTTTGTGGTATTCCCCAGTACCAAGAAAATGTCAGGACTTTACCTTGATTAGGCCATGACCACTTCTTTCCAAATCTCGTCCACTTCATCAGCCCCATCGTGTGACACCATATGGTCTCGATGTTATAGTGTCATTAAACAACCAACTTAAATATCTCGAAAATGTATAACAGGTATTTTTTTTATTGCTAGTGGGGTGGGACTAAGTCCCTTGTACTGCAGCCACTTCTGGCCTATTGTACCAGCCCCAGATGATAGGTGAGGGTGATTGTGGAGTAATTGGTGGAATGAAGATTGGCAGGGGAAACCAAAGTACTCGGAGAAAACCTGCCCCATCGGCACTTTGTCCACCACAAATCCCACTTGACCAGACCCGGGATCGAACCCGGGCCACCGCCGTAGGAAGCCAGTGACTAACCGCTTAAGCTATGGCGTGGCCCGTATAACAGGTAAATTCAGTATTGTTGCAGTATTGCTTACGAAGTTTTACGATTTTGTATTATCTAATTTGAAATAATTTTAGGCATGCATGGTCTGGAAATTTGCTGTGTGAGAAGTTCATAAATGTGTGATCTTGTCACAAAATACAGTTATTGTACTATGTTTTAAAGGTATTTGAAATTCAGGCAAACTTGTCAAAACTCTTGGAAGTGTAAGGAAACTAGTCTTACATCAGACTTTGCAATTTGCACTACAAATTTTGCAACTGAAATTGACCGAAACTGATATTGATTGAAATTTGTATAAGGCAAAAAATGAACCAAATTAATCAAAAGTGTCACAGTATTTTATATTTATGTTGTCATCCTCCCTAATGTATATGCAGACGAGTAATTAGTCCTACAAATCTCCAGAAATTTCAAGCCTGTCTGGTGTGCACTGATTATGTGGATTGCTGTGTATATAACAACCTTTCTGCAGTAGTGCCTGAAGGTTAACATTGTTAATATTAAGCCTTCCATGTGACGCAATCTGGAGGTTATTTTGTTTATCTCAAATATTATAATGAAACTTCTTATGATCACTATTATCCTCCCATATCATTCTTCCACGAGGTATCAGCACCAAGATGACAATCGTTACTGTTCTTTACAGTCACTGGCAATTTTCCACACATACAGTGATGTATAACTTCCAAAGCTGATACACCACTCTTAAACAACTAAAACATGAATCAGTCAAACAGCCAAGCATCTTTCTTACACTTTATCATCATGAACAACATGAAATAGGGATAACATTTGCAGACTCATGATGATAAAAGGAGTTTACTTCAGTTCTTTATAGTTTTCCTCAGTAATTCTAGGTGAATGTTGGGTTAGTACCTTAAGCTATCGCTACTTAATAATGTTGATGCTCCATTTCTTATCGCATTTGTTGTTGTGCAACCCCTACACTTAAAAGAACATTACTAACCAAAGATTCAGACAACTAACCTTTCATTTTCATGAAAAACTTGGTGAGAACAATATTTGCTGACCCATGACAGAATTGTTTTCTTCTTGCTGTAATTGTTCTCCCAGATTCACACCCTGAGATAACATCTTTTAGCCATTACAACAGTTTTCTATGTCTGCATGAAAATGTGTGTGAATAGGTTAGTTGTTGCTACAAACCACAATCAGTGATTGTGTTGAAGTTATATTTCTTCTCTTCTAATGAATAATGCTTGAAAGATGTGATTATTGTGATGAGTGCCATGTCAAATTATAAGTAATTATAAGTTCAGAAGGTGGAAACGCTTTTCTGAAGTTTCAGTGATGTGGGCGATTATGCATATAAAGTGGTTCTCTGATATTAGTGTTTTAAAATTGTGTATTATTTTGGTATTTTAACATATTTTAAAATGTTCAAATACTTGACTGGACTGTGATTTATAGGTAAAGGTGTCTGTGTGCATAATAAATTGAACACTATGCTGTGAATGCATATGGAGGAGTGGAGGTATACCTAGAGTTTGGCACTGTATGGAGGTGAGTGGTCAGCTTCACGCCTCAGCTTCTTTACCCCTGGGGAAGGAGCCTCCAGTTCTCATTTGATAGGAGGCTGGCTGGGGTCCCAGAGCCAGTCTGGATGCTTTTGGAGTTGAGAAAAATCTCTTCCCCCTGCCAGGAATTGAACCCCAGCCTATAGCCCATTGGTGTACCAACTGAGCTATCCCAGGCTACAGTACAGCCAGCCTTGGAATTTTAATTGTTTAGACACTTATGGCAGTATAATAAATGTTTGAATTTGTACATGTTCACTACTTGTCAAAAACTGTTACCACACACAGTGATTAGATGAATAGACTGTAGCCATTGTTAATAATTTTTGTACTGGTATGTTGTTACAGTACAAGTGCTTGGTACAACTGTAGACTTAGTGTTTTACTGAACGTCTACAGAATTTACTGTGCTGTGCGTTTGTCACCCTGATTTTTTAAACAAATCTGTTATTCCCTACTAATCCAAATTTATATGTTACTTATGGTCTAAAGAATTTTTTTTTTCCCTGCTCTTTTCTTCTTTACCTTTTGCCTTGTTTCATAGTCATTACTGTCAATAAAGTACCAAGCTTTCCACCAATGAAGAAATCCAAAAATGTTCACATGATAACCAGCAGATGGCAGGAGTTCTCTTGCATGAGGCTGCTGTGACAGTGGATTCAGTAGAATGAAATTTAGCATTAAATCCATCTTGGAAGTGAACTGGAGAGGATTAATAAGGGCTGTCCTCTCTTCAGGGCAGTAGCTAGGCCCCCCGTAACACTATAATTACATCACCGATTATTGGTGGTGGTGTGGTTTGCTGTAATGACATGATCTTGTAGCCCTATTTTTGCCCACAGAAATATGCAGCAGCTGAAGGCCTCTTTCTGTGAGGATGTTGACCAAGGTATGTCACTGAAATGTGTCTTGAGAACACTTGAAACACAACCAAGGCTTGCCATTCGGGACAAGAACATACCAATATGTGCAAAACAGAGTTACGCATCAATAGCGTGTGGAAAGGAGAATCAACTCGCTGAACATGTGTCACAGTCCAGAAGGTTATTAGTGAGGAATGTAAGTGTGAAGAACAAAGGAGGGAATTCTAAAAAGAATAAGGCAAATCTTTGTACCACTGACACATCCAAAACAGAAACATTGCAGGATGCATTTCTGTATGTTTCTGAATACAGCAGTGACATAATTGATTACTTGCAGCAAATAGAGGAAGAGAAACATGTTTCTCACAGTATCTTAAGTAAATATGCAGTAAGTCATGACATCATAGTAAACTGGCTGACCCGTGTTCAGCACAGACTTGCTCTGCCAGGATGGACATTACACGCTGCAGTCAGTCTGTTGGACACAGCCATTTGTATAAAAGGTGTCAAGACACAAGAGCTTCAGCTGGTTGCTTCCACTGCATTATGGATCACAGCAAAATGTGACATGAAAAATCAGGTTCCCAGGATTTCTACTTTCTGTAGTCTGTCTGAATATAGTTTTCATAAGGTTGATATGTGTGATATGGAGTTGACCTTATTGAAGCTTTCAAATTTCAATCTCCATATTGTGAATCCACTAACTTTTGTGTCCTATTATCTTTATAGGCTATGTGTGAGAAGTGATGAGGTGTATTATACATGTAATTACCTGCTTGATATTATGTATTTGGACATTAATTTCTCTACGAAACGTCCTTCCTTGTTAGCTGCAGCTGCAGTTTATGCTGCCCTTCATATCTACCAAAAGCAAGAATTATGGAAGGAACAAGAAAACATCAAAGGATTTTATACATCGGAGAAAATAGTGAATATATCGGACATCATGTTGAATGAACTTAAAAAGAATGGTTGTGATACAGGCCCTTTCAAGAAATATAGCAGCTCAAGATATAACAAGCTGAGTACTATTTTATGTGATTGGGTTAAGTCAAGCAGCTCTAAGGCCATACAATAATGTACTCGGAAATTAATGTGATACAGGCAGTGTTTAACAATAAATGAGATTTGTGTTCAATTTTTCTGGTACTATATGAATGTTTGGGGATATTCAGAGCTTGAGGTACAGTCCCATTGACTTGTTACTCTATAATGTCCCATGCTACTAAGAAATTCATACATATTTTATAAGTGAAATAATGTATATTTTATATAGTGTTACTGTTTTCCACAATGTACTTTGAAGAAATGAAAATTAAATAATTTATTGTATTTTATATAGTATTTTTTTTTCAATTGAAAATACTGTATCCATTACTAAGACAGCCTGGATAAGTCAGTAAAGCAACTGGGTACAAGCTGAAGAACTGGGGCTTGATTCCTGGCAGAGGCAGGTATTTTTTTGTTCATTGCCACATCCAGGTCAGCTTGGGGGTCCAGCAAGTATCCTAATGCATACCAGTGGCTCTATTGCTTGGAGCAAAGGGGACAAAGCAAATAGCTGGTCACTCAGTTTTTACTTCTTTTACAATGAACTGCAAAGAAATGATTATACAAAGGATACTAGAAAAATAGAGATCATGCTGGATATCATATTGAATGAAATGAAGGCAACAGCAGTAATACAGATCCTTTCATGAAGTATGACAGCCTGTGATATTGTGACATGTCCAGTTGTGGAGCCAGAAGAGATGGCTGTTGCTAGGCAGTGGCTTTATATCAGGGACTGAACCTACAGTTAGCCAGTCGGAGTCTTGGGTGGTTGTGAGACAGTTGTCCGCCTGGCAGAGGTATCCCCATTATTGGAAGCCTTGTGAAGAGAATAACAAAACAACATCTAGTAAACCCATGAATAACTGAGAACGGCAGTGTGTATACTAGAAATTTGGAAAGTGTAGTCATGAGTTGTGTAAGAGTCAGACACAGGGTTTCTATTGATAATTGGATTTATTGAATGCTTATAACTCATAACTACAAATAATTATAACATTTTTCACTAATCTACACTACAGATCACTACTGCAAACACTACATCTTCTGTGTCTTCACTTGTCATTGCTTGGTAGTGGTGTCTAACAATGCAGCTCAAGACTGTAGACTGGTAACCACTGACTCCGACTCATGACTGAACAGAGAACATCACTTCCAAGAATTCCTACATTGTTGAGTGATGGCCAGGATTTTGTTGGTGTGGGGCGTGTTTTGATATGTTTACCATCCATCATGTCACAGATTAACTAGTCCATCACTGTCACTTTCTTGAAAAGGTATCAACATGGTGATGGTTACATGTGCCCACACAGAGATATCTTCTAGTATCCTGTAACGTTCAAATCCAGTCATAAAATTCCAGTTCCTGATAAGGTCTGGAAAAAGGCATGTGGGAAACATAGGATGCACGAGAGAACAAATGAATGCAGAGTTCTGGTTGAAGCAGCTGATGGGCCGTCGGGAAGATCTAGACATCAAGCATATTGGCACAGTGGTAACATTTCTAGTTTGTACTATGGAGGTAGCCAGTTTTAGTTCTGCTGAGTTACCAGGTAATCTGACTTGAGATTCCTCTTGGCTCTTCAGCTGATTCTTGGCATATTACATTTCAAATAGGCCATGGTAACATCCTTGCAAAGTCTTGTGCACTCACAATTCATGGTTGTCATCTTAACAGATGCTATATAACTTGTGAAGGTGAAACAGTATTGTTAATACCTAAGATCAATAAAGACGTAGGCATAATGGGAGGATGACACTGAAACAGATAGACAGTCAGGATGTTGGATTGTGAGCTGTAAATGGAGAAATTAAATGGCAGGCCTTTTATGATGGCAGTGAACCTTTGATTTTCATACAGGGAAGTTTCTGTTTAAGGTGAGAGAAGGTAGGAAGCAGTGTAAGGCAGAATAAGTAGCAAATGTGTTGTCACTCGCCATAACATCCACCTGAAATGCATTTTAGTTCAGAATAATTTTTAAAAACAAAAGACCCCTTACAGCCAGAAGTGCCACACAGTTGTTAAGGTGATCCTGTGCAGTGCAGTTGAGATCAGTAATTCTTGCTTTTTCAGTACCTGATTTAGATCTCATACGGGATACGTTATTTTAATTTCACTCAGGCCTTCCTGATGAATGCTGGGATAGTACTTTGAAATAAGCCATTACTGCTTCACAGGTTAACTGCACACAATTATATTGTCATTTAATTTGAACTTACATAACATTCAAGATAATTCATTATTAAATAACCTAAGGGAAAACAGGCAAATACATTGAAATGTGATTTCTGTTTGTAGTTTGAGAAGACTAAGTATCCAGAGTTTGGCGAGTGGATTCACCACAGCAAGACTCATTAAGCAACATACAGTCATATCAACTGATCATATGACCCCAGAAATTAAGCTTCACTTGATTACTCCACTATGTGAGCTTTGGACAGGAAATGCAGATAACATCCCTTTCCAAGATCCTTTCTGGGCTTTCTATTGGCCAGGGGGACAAGCTGTTGCCAGGTAATTAAATATGGTAGACATTTCATAAATGCTCTTATTTCAGTAAATAATGTTGGCAGAACACATGGGGGAGATGAGAAATGCATCTATTGTGGTCAGAAAATTGGAAGTGAATAGGCCCTTGGAGAAGCACTGGCATAGATTGGAGGGTAATATTGAAATGTATATTCCAGAAATTTGGGGGGGGGTTGTGGACTGAATTGTTGTGGCTCAGGACAGCGGCCAGTGACTGGCTCTTGATAACACAATAATGAACCCTTGGATTCCAAAAAATAACTGAGTGACTATGATATTCTGAAGAAAGAATCTGATCCATGAAGTTTGTTAATCTTAGTAGAACAGTTCATTTCATTTTTCCAAGAGGGGAACAAATGCTATTTAAGCTGACTTCTGCTGTGTTTGTTTATATTTGAATATGGCAATTCATCCTTTTAGATTATATTTTATAGTTTCTTTAGAAATTTTGGAGATTACATTGATGAGCTGTGCCAAACTCAACCAGAAGAGTGAGTGCCTTTGGGTTGGAAAACTGGAATTTTATTTCCAGTAAAGTTGGGGAGTTCTCTCTTTACCACCACATCCATATTGGGTTTCAGATCCACTGAATCTCCTATTCCTTCAGTACTAGGGATGGTTCTCCCAGGGTTAAAGCAACCAGAGCATGACACTGACAACTCACCTCTATCTAGTGCCGATGTGAAGTTCTCACAGTGAGTGAATGCAAATCTTGCTTCTTGGGTGATCCTGTGTAACATATGAAATGCGCATGCACGTAACATGCACATCAATCCCCCCTCTCTGGTGGAGCTGTCTTGTCAAGGAACGGATTAGTAAGGGTATTGTGGCTGCAATCAGGTGGTCACCCTTCTAACCAAAATATAAAAACATCTGTATTCTGTCAGAAAAGCAACAATCAAGGTGCTTGACAATTACCATATCAATTCTAAATCCCTCATGAAACTGGTTGAACACGAAAAGGGTTCAGTTGATATTGCTGCTGGGTCACAGGCACATGAGGGAAATGAGACTGTTGATCACTTGGCAAGAATGGGATTTAAATGCCTATCTGTAGGACCTGAACAAGGATTCTACATCTCAGAAGGAGTTCCCAAGAAGGCTGGCACAGGAACAGATGAAGAGAGAGATCATAAAGAACATTGAGACTCCATACTATGATTCAGACATGTAACAACAGGCCTCCTTTAGTGACCCTGTGCAGAAGGGATTCGGGAACTATTAGAATTAAATAGGAACCAGCTGAGATGTCTGACTGTTACCTGATAGGACACTTTTATAATTGGAACTAGTACATAACCCCACCTGTGAAAGTAAGTGCCAGAACAAGAATGCAACGACCTTACAACCTGTACATCTGTAATTCTCAGGTGACAAAATCTTAAAATTTTGTAAGATTTGAGGCTTTCACGGCAGTGACTATGAAGAAAGCAGTCTTCTGGGATTTGGCACCGTGTGTATGTGGTGTTAACCGACGTTTCGGAGGAAGGTATCGCCTCCATCTTCAGGGTAGAAGGAAAAATATAAGAAATCCGCAAGCGAAGAGACCGTGAGAACCGGTAAAAGCAGACTGGTGCTGGAAATATACACAGCTATGTGAGAGCAGAGAAGGAAGGGGGGAAGGGCAAGCATACAGGTATACCCTGCTTGTCCCAGCTCCTTCCCCCCCCCCTCCGACACTACTGATTTCACTTGTATACTTGCCCTTCCCCCCTTTCTTCACTGCTCTCTCATAGCTGTCTATATTTCCAACACCAGTCTGCTTTTACCGGTTCTCACGGTCTCTTCGCTTGCAGATTTCTTATACTTTTCCTTCTACCCTGAAGATGGAGGCGATACGTTCCTCCGAAACGTCGGTTAACACCACATATACACGGTGCCAAATCGCAGAAGACTGCTTTCTTCTTAAAATTTTGTTGCCAGGGAGTTAATTTTCTCAAACCAGACAACTACTTAGATGCCCAGTAAGTGAAGTACTACACTTATTTTGAAGCATGGGACTGTAAGGAGGTGAACTAAGAAGGGGATACATAATAGATAATACCATGTAAGGACCAGTTTTTGGCCCATCCCTTATTCACTGATTCATGTAGGTGGTCACTCATCTTGCATGGGCCTGCTTTACTTGGGATATTTTTCAGTGTTAGCTGGTGCTAACTCTTCTTGTGAATCTTAATGGCTGTTTATTGAAATATGGCCATAGCTGTGTTCCAGAATTGACTTAGATTCATTATTTTACTTACACTTACCAGACCATACATAGACATAACATAAACAGTGCTTACCGTCTTCTGGGATGTGATGCTGTGTAGTCTGATAGAAGTTCACCACTGTTTCAGAGGAAGGTACTGCCTCCACCCTCAGTGTAAAAGAGTAAGAGAAAGATTTGGGTAGGGTCTTGTTGGTTTCTGGGCTTACTTTCTGATCCTGAACATGGAGACATTGCATTCCTCCAAAATGTTGAACTTCTGCAGGATTATCTGACACACATTCCAGACAGCATTACTTTCCATAGTCACTACTGTTGTAGCCGTCCGCCGACTTACAGCTGCCACGACTGTCGCTCGAGCTTGAGTTCTTAATCACAGGATACGGGTGCTTTGGAGATGGGAGTGGAACACACTTCGGGGTAAATAAATCCGTGATCTCCAGAACACGCCGTGGATTGCAGTTTTAATCTCATTTCATTAATGCTGAATATTTACATTAATCTCCTAGCTAGCCGCTCCGTCCGCCGACTAGCTACCACTGCTCTTAAACACTTCTCTCTTCTCTCTCTACCATTCAACTACTGTCCTCCTCCGCTCCCTGTCACCGACTCCCCCTCTTTACAAGTCCCCCAGTTGGCATCAGAAAAACAAGAAAATAAAAAGGGAAAACCAAGGGTCGAGCCCAACATCTGCCCTACATTCGTATTTTTCGAGATGCCCATAAACCTCTGTAGGTCTTCAAGTAATCCAAGACCCCTCCTGGCCCGGCTTGCACACGGTCAGTTCATGGGTTTATGATATACTGGGAGCACACAGGCGGCGTTAGGGACAACAGCGGCACCCTTAGCCTAAGGAGGACAATAGCGGAATTACAACTAGACGGTCCGGGGATGGTACCTCGCCGATGGAGCGTCTCTCACGGTATTAAACAATGCATAAATAGTTCATACCCTTAATTATATAATTTTGACGAGGGACGTACGGTTACAATACTCCCCCCCATTAAGCCACGGTGTGTTCAAGTCGAACCGATGAAAGACGCTACCGAGGCTTAATGCCATTCTCCCGTACGGACCGAGGATTACATTAATTGTTTACAATACACTGTCATCCTTGCACAAAGTGACCACATGTTAGGTTTTTCTTCACCTAAGCTAGTTACTACATACTACTACTACTACTACTACTACTACTACTACTACTACTACTACTATTACTACTATTACTACGTACGTACATGAATCAATACACAATATGAGATTCTACTCAGGAGAGTACTACAACCATGATACATATGTGAGCACCCTGCTATCAACTGACATCCAAGGCAACCACATCACCACAAATACGATACTGCTCCAATTGTCAACCCAGAGTTATACATATTTGTGCAACACTGTACCCTGACATTCATTCTTACCGCTTTATACACACGGTCCGTCATAATTTTCATACTTGAATGACTCCCAGCGAAATCATTCCTCAGGGCGTACACAATCAATATTCACATACAGACATCCGTGGTTCCTCTTTTAATACCCGGGCACGGATCCAAATTATACCAAGAAGTAACCATAGGAAATTATGACAAAACTAACTCATCTGGCTTGATAACACATAGACAGCCCATTACCTCAGATCGTACCACTCCCTTACTTCTTACGTGATATTTATCCAACTGCCCCATTACAGGCAATCTTACACTCTGCAGATTTGTCAAAGGTTAAACTTGATCTACTTTGCCCTAAGGCTGTATTAAAGATTTGCCCGCGGGCATCACTTCCTCATATTCAGGCTAAGTTAGTCGACTTGGCGGTCCTGAATTCCTTTAGCGACCTCTTATTAAAATTGCCCTTTACCTTTCCTTTCCCATCCGAAATCTCAAAAATGGAAGGCGACACGATCCGGGAAATCCAGAAAGGTCCCTCGTAGGGTCGCATGAACTTATGCGTTACTCCTTGGTTCGCATCTGATACGTGATGGGTCTCTACCAGCACTGCTTCGCCGACGGCGGGTTGCCATTTCCGTTGGCCACGTTTCTTCCGCTTGATCCGTTCTTCGGCGCGTTTTTTTAGCCGTGCGAACGCCCGAATCTCTTTCTGTTCTGGCGTCAAGGGCTCCGCCTCTCCTTCGGGGGATGCTGGTAGCACGTCAGCGAATAACCGCGGCGCCTCCCCGCCATATATCATTTCATCCGGCGTAAAGCCAGTGGCGTCCGAAGTGGTTTTGTTGAGCCAGGCCTCTATGTGCGGGATCAGCTCGGGCCATTTTCTGTGGTTCTTCTCGCAGTAGATCCTGCAAGCCTTCCCTATCTCCCTCATGTATCTTTCAGCGGGGTTAGATTGAGGATTCCGGATAGGTGAATATCGGGCTCGGATACCTAAATCCTCTAACCCTCTAACCCAGCGACTCGATGTATATTGTGTGCCATGGTCGGATAAAATCATTTCGGGCTTTACGACGTGGGGGATGTAATCATCTTTTAATCGTCGCAGACACGCCTTAGTCGTGGCCGATTTCAGAGGATACAATTTGACGAATTTAGTGAATACGTCCAAACATACAAATAAATATCGGACTCCACCTCTTCCTTGGGGGACAGGCCCATAGAAGTCGACGCTGACTAGTTGTCCCTTTCTCTCGGGCAGGTGCGGCCTACTCTCGACGTCGTACTTCCAGTTCGGATGTTTTACCTTTTGACACGTCTCGCAAATCTCCAACAGCTTCCGGACCTTGCGCCCTAGGTTCTTCAAGCGGAACATGCCATTAATAATCCGGACACATTTGTCGCTCCCGGCATGGCCGTTGGATAAGTGCGCATACTTAATTATTCTGTCTTCTAATTCTCGGGGCACACAGACTTTCCAACGAAGCCCTTCCTTTGAATCAGCGAAATACAGCAACCCTTCGTGTATTAGGAACCGGTCCTTTAGGCTTTCATCTCCTTCATTCACTCCCTGGCGCACTGCTCTCAACTCGGCGTCCCCGTCCTGCAACGTCGCAAGGTTTTTTATATCCTTTCTAATGGATGGGTCCAGGCCTAAGTCGATCGTCGCCACCATTATCTCTTGCGGTCGCCTTAGCGCGTTGGCTTGCTCGGGAGTTAGTCCAGCCGGATTGCGACTTAGCGCGTCGGCGAAGTGGTTTTTGCAGCCCGCTATGTGGACCATGTCTAAGTCATACTCCTGAATCATAACCATCCACCGCGCGACGCGGTTAGATGTGATAACGCATCTTTTCAGGAAGGACAATGACTTGTTGTCCGTGTATAATCTGACTCTTTTCCATACACGTATAGACGAAACTTCTGTAATGCGTACACTACGGCCAGAAGTTCTTGTTCACATGTCGTGTACCTTCTTTCGGTAGGCGCCAATATTCGTGACGCCGTTGAGATGATGGCAGTCTGATTCCCCTCGTCGACCTGCATCAGGATACCGGAGATCGCAAAACAGCTCGCATCCGTGTATACAACATACGGCAAGTCATTCCGTGGGTGGGATAAATGTATGCTCGCCGCAAAAGCTCCGCGCAGTCGCACAAAGGCCTCCTCGTGATCCTCCGTCCACTTCCATTTCTCACCTTTCTTTAGTAAGGGTACCAGAGGCGCTATGTACTCCGCGTATCTCACAATCAACCTATGGTGAAAGTTGACTGTGCCCAGAAACTGTCTCAACTGTTTTTGGTTTTTTGGAACCGGGTACGTCAAAATGGAGGCGGTGCGGTCCGGGTCCGGCGAAACGCCCCTGCTATCAATGACATGCCCCAAAAATTTTACTGATTTTCTGAAAAATTTACATTTGCTCAAATTTATGGTAAGCCCGCTTTCCATAAGTCTTCTGAGAACGAAGTCGACATGCCGCTTATGTTGCTCGTAGGACCTCGAATGTATGTAGAGGTCGTCGATATATTGACACAGGTAACTGTGGGTTTCTAGCCCAAATATCCGCCGCATTGCTCTTATCAAGGCACAGCCACTGTTCTTAAGGCCATAAGCCATCCGGCAAAACTGGTATTGTTGAGAATTAAAGAGGAATGCAGTGTACTTCCGGCACGGCGGTTTCATTGATATTTGCAAGAAAGCGGCCGTGAGGTCTAAGCAGGACACGAATTCTACCCCCTTCAAATTGTTGTAATAGCTCCTGCATGGGTTGGGCCCTTTCGGAGTCGGCGATGGTAACAGCGTTTAGACGTCGAGCATCCAGACAAATGCGGGGCGCTTTATTGGCCTTTGGGACGATCACGAGTGGGTTGGAATAGGGCGATGTGGCCGGTTCGATAATCCCCTGCTCCATCATCAGATTAATCTGTTAGCCTACGGCCTCTCTCATTGCATACGGAATTGGGCGTTCCTTGGCTGAAAATGGCACATGATCCTCCACTTCAAATTCATATTCATAGTCTATGCACGATCCTGGTATCGAAGAAAAGGATCGGTGGTATTTTCTCAAGATCTCGCCCACTTCGACCTTCTGGTCTGGGTTCAAAGCTTCCATAGTTTCCAAGGTTCGGCTGATCATGTCTTTACTTTCCGTAGGACGTCGCAGAGGTCGCTCTCCTATCATCCCATCCTGACTTACTTCCTTAAACCTCGGCTCAATATCAACATTGTCTTCTTCGATTTCGTCGTCGACCGGCCCCTCGTCGCTATCTTCCTCGTCATTCCTATTTATTTCCTCATCGTCAGAGACGACGTCCTCTCCCCTGTTTCTGTAATAGCCCGTCGCTCCGTACCCATTTTCATATCGCCATTTCCCTGCGCACGGCGGTCCAGGACACCTGTCGCTTTCCCCACACCAAGACGGCGTTCGCCCGACGGTTGGCCGCAACAATAATTTCCCGTTGCTGACAATTCTTTGAATACAGACTTCCTCATTATCGTTCCCCTCAGTCAAAGCTATTTCACTCCTCTTAAGATGCTCGTAGTTCTGCACGAATGGTATTTAATTATCCTCAGCTCTTCGCCTTGTACGGTTCGTGCCATGCAGCTTTCTCCCAAATCAATGGAAAATTTATAGGCATACAAAAAATCAGCTCCCAATAAGCCCGGACTAACTAGCTGAGGGCAGATAAGAAAATTATTTTCAAACTCACAATCAGTAATCCGAAAAGATATTAGCACCTGTTTTCTTACCCGCGAAGTCTTGTTCCCAAAAGCGCTCATTAGTACCACTGACTGCACAGGTAATTCTTGTATGGGCTCCCTTTGAAGTTTGAGCTTCCGATAAATTTCTTCGGATAAGACCGATACCTGGGATCCCGTATCGATGATAAAGTCGCAACTAAAATTTCCAAATGCCACTCTAACACGTGGACAGGTAGTCAGTTCTCCGGCATTAATTAAGTAAACACTTACGTCGTCGCGATTAATTTCGGTCTCGCCGGAAGCTGCGAATTGTTTATACGGATTCTGTCGCTCGTTCGGGAGTTTAACCTCGCATCCAATTACATCGGCCCCTGTTGTCGTGCCAGTAGACGCCATATCGGCCGCTATAGCGTCTAATTAATGTTTTCCTCCCGTCGGTCTTGTCGATCTCTCGTTTCCGTGCCGTATGAAGGGGTGGGCGCGGCCGCAGCTTGATTCCTCCTGCCCCCGTCTCTGTCTGGGTCGTGATTCCGGGTTTCTCCGCGATAGCTCCCTCGTCCTTGCCACTCCTGGTTCCTGTAAGCGTGGCGCTCGTCAGGTCCGCTTTCATAACTCCCCGCGTGCCTTTGGTTCCTATTCCAGCTCCCTCGGCGGTCATCTCGTGGGTCCGAACGCTGCCTATTGTAATTATCGCGTTGTCCTTGGTATACGGGTCGTCTCGGCTCTAGCGTCTCCGGGTTCTCTTCTAGACTCATCACGTCGGTTAGAAATGCCGCCGCGTCCTGCAGATTCCGTGGTTTGGCAACGATCCATGCTTTCCTTATGCTGACAGGGTAATGCTCCTTTAAAGCGTTTAGAAATTCGAAATTGGACATCGAGGGTTCTAAGTATTTGGCCTTGACAGCGTATTTCAGCAAGTGATCGCCGTAACTCAACCCCCCTCGCGGATCATACCGGTCTTGGTATATTTCTAATCTAACCTTGGCTTGACACTGTGGGCTCCAGAATTTGCCTAGGAAAGCATCCTGAAAGTCATCGAACGTTTCCAGTTGATCCCATATAGCGTCAGCCCATGTGGTGACTGAAATGCCGTTCATAGAGCGTCTCGCTACTGCTAAGTGAAGCGGTGGAGGGACATTCTTAATTTGTATAAATTCTATCAAGGCATTTAAATGGGCTTTGGCATTCTGCTCCGGTCGTCCTGCGAAAATTGGCAAAGCTAGATCGAGGGAGTTGTTCAGAGTCCCTTTGACAAATCCCCAGTTATTATCGTTGCCTGTCATTTCCTTACTGAGGGAGTAACTTGGCTGGCCTCCTCCTAGACCTACTCCAGTTACATACCTAACTTGCGGCCCACAGTTTGAGTGGCCGTTGACATTACTGGTATTTATACAAGCAGTCGCTGAGGCATGTCCACTCGAGAGGTCTGTTCGACAGCTATCAGGCATGACGTCACTAGTGTTAGCATCTTTACCTTTACTACACTCCTGATTCGAGTTCTTTAAGAGTTCAAGCTGGCCACTTAATTCGTCACACCCGTTGGTTACTCTATAATTAACCTTCTCAATTTCCAAACTTACTTTAATCTGCTGCTGTTCCGTCATGACCCTCAAATCTGTCACTCTGGTCTCGAACGTGGACATCCTCTCACACATATCATGCGACTGTACTTCTATTTGTGCTTGAACTGCTGTCACGTCATTGTGCAGAGACTCGATGTTACTGTTGCTCTCAGATTTATTCTGTCTCACCACTTCGGTCAGCGCTTGAATCTGGCCGTGTGAGCGCTCAGATACGGCTTTAAGTTCGTTTTTCACGGACTGTATTTTGTTGTTCATTTTACGTTCCGAGTCTCTTGCCAATGCAGCCAGCATTTCACGCACGTCCTCTTTTATATTGTTTTCCATTTTTGTCATTCTCTCCTCAAATTTCCTTTCCATTTTCATCATTCTCTCTTCAAATTTTTCCATATAGGTTAATATGGCCTGCATGTCTATTGTACTATCCTTCCCCTCCTTTCTATACATTTCGTCTGTTTATTCTGGGTCAGTAAATTAGCTCCTTCCTCCATTTCTCCCCCATTCTCTGTATCGTTGATCCCTTCCATTACTTCAATCTCTTGTTTATAATATTGATGACTCTAACTAACCTTGCATATCTGTATCTTTCATTTTCTTGTCTTCAGATTTCTTCCTTTCCTCCGCTGTTTCCATGATGTCCCGCTCGCAGACTCCTGGTCTCTGCTGTTACATGCCCCAGGTTGGTTGGAAGCGCCAATTCTACTGTAGCCGTCCGCCGACTTACAGCTGCCACGACTGTCGCTCGAGCTTGAGTTCTTAATCACAGGATACGGGTGCTTTGGAGATGGGAGTGGAACACACTTCGGGGTAAATAAATCCGTGATCTCCGGAACACACCGTGGATTGCAGTTTTAATCTCAAATTTCATTAATGCTGAATATTTACATTAATCTCCTAGCTAGCTGCTCCGTCCGCCGACTAGCTACCACTGCTCTTAAACACTTCTCTCTTCTCTCTCTACCATTCAACTACTGTCCTCCTCCGCTCCCTGTCACCGACTCCCCCTCTTTACAAGTCCCCCAGTTGGCATCAGAAAAACAAGAAAATAAAAAGGGAAAACCAAGGGTCGAGCCCAACATCTGCCCTACATTCGTATTTTTCGAGATGCCCATGAACCTCTGTAGGTCTTCAAGTAATCCAAGACCCCTCCTGGCCCGGCTCGCACACGGTCAGTTCATGGGTTTATGATATACTGGGAGCAAACAGGCGGCGTTAGGGACAACAGCGGCACCCTTAGCCTAAGGAGGACAATAGCGGAATTATAACTAGACGGTCCGGGGATGGTACCTCGCCGATGGAGCGACTCTCACGGTATTAAACAATGCATAAATAGTTCATACCCTTAATTATATAATTTTGACGAGGGACGTACGGTTACACTGTGGAACTGCAAATCCAACACAACTTAAAACTAATTAATATAACCTTAACTGATTACAAAATTCTGATATATTGAAGAAATATAAAAGTATCTGAAAAAATATGTACCAGCTTTGCCAGTATAGCTACAGATATCTCTTGGTAGAAAGTGTAAATACTCAAAATACTGTGTGATAAAAAAACAGTGTTACCAAATTGTAAAGATAATCCTTCGTATAAAAGTGTATGAGATTATAACATCTCATATGTGAATCAGATGGAAACTCTGGCCTGTAGTCTGCAAGCAAACTATACCGACCGAGCGACCACTGCATGTTGGCAAAGTTATGCCAATTTTTGCGGATAGAGGGTGTCATGTGGCCACTGCAACAGATCCTGACAGCCATTAATCTCGGTTTTCTAGACTGGAGCTGCTATTTCCTTGAAACAGCTCCTCAATTATCATCATGAGGCTGAGTGGACCCATTCCAGACCCACTACTTCTCAGAAAATCTGAGAATCGGACCTGTGACCTCTGGATCTGTAGGCAAGAACTAAGACCACTAGACCACAGAGGCAGTCAGCCTTTCCTTAAAAGCAATCAGAAATCACACCAGTTTGTGCTGGCCCAAAAGTCACAAGTTTGCTAGCATTCCTCCACCATCAAACTAAGAGTTATTCCATCATAACTGTTTCTCAGGATCATTTGTTCATCTGAATAGGAGAGGCCGTTGCACCTTCTGTACCCTTTATACCAAAAGCATTTGCCAGATGGACATTATGTGGGAGCAATAACAGAATCATTACAAATTTCAGAAATTACTAAGTGTATGCAATACTATGGAACAGGGCTTTTTAACCAAGGGTGCATAGCACAAGTGCAAGGGGTGTCACTGTGCTCATCTAAGGTAGTGTATGTTAAGACCATAAGAGAGGGACAAAGGTATGATTTGTGATAACTAAAAT
Organism: Cryptotermes secundus; assembly: GCF_002891405.2. Classification (NCBI taxonomy): domain Eukaryota; kingdom Metazoa; phylum Arthropoda; class Insecta; order Blattodea; family Kalotermitidae; genus Cryptotermes; species Cryptotermes secundus. The sequence goes on along the minus strand of NW_019743151.1, from coordinate 553,746 downwards.
TCCCTCTAACCTATCATTTTCCTTGTTATACAGTGCGTACAATCAAGTGCGCGCCGCGGCTGCAATTTGCCGTGAGTCATACCACCGCAGAACGGATGCAACTCCTCCCTGCGACTGCAGTGCTCCTACGCCGATGGTTGCATAATCGGAACCCGAGGTTGCATTAAACAGTCAGTCTTTGTCTTGCTGTGGAAGTGGAGTGGAATGTTTACAGCTGTCGACAGACGGTGGAAATGAAGTTCACTATTAAACAGCGTGTGTTTATTGTCGAAACTATTGCAAGGAAAAACATTTACAGAAAATTCGCACGTAGGTTTCGTCAGAAATATCCTGACTCGCCAGTTCCCACAAAGTCGTGTGTAAACAGGCTTCTGAAAAAGTGGCGGGCCACAGGTTCAGTGAGTGACAAGAAGAAGCAATCGAAGAGAACTGTGCTGACTGAAGAAAAGGTTAAGGATATTCAGGCAAGATTACAGATCAGTCCTCGAAAATCGTTAAGACGCTTAGCACAGGAAACTGGTGTTTCGCTAG
>NW_019743151.1:534266-552950 GCF_002891405.2 Cryptotermes secundus | reverse complement strand
CAATACAGGAAGTGTTTGAAGACAGAATTGTCAGTAGAGGACTGTGGCCTCCCAGATCCCCAGATCTCAGTATTTCTGATTATTATCTTTGGGGCAACCTGAAGCAAAAAGTCTACAAAAATAATCCCCGCAGCATTGATAGTCTTCAAAATGAAATTACACGCGTAATTCATTCAATTACCGTCGACGAACTGCAGAGAGTGTCGCGTAATTTATTTGTGAGATGCGCGGCATGTTTGCAAGCAGAAGGAGGTCACTTTCAGCACCTGTTATAAACCACGGTAAGTTATCTTTTTACTGTATTCTTATAAATGTGTGCATGTAGAGCAACTGATGGACGGAGACTCAGCGACACCACTACACTCACGCTATCGGGGAACGGCACTGCAGTCGCGGGGAGGAGTTGCATCCGTTCTGCGGTGGTATGACTCACGGCAAATTGCAGCCGCGGCGCGCACTTGATTGTACGCACTGTATAATGCAGTACATTTATATATTTGTGACTTGTTTTCAGTATCTTGTTATCCATGAGCTTAGTGTAAGAGAAAATGTGGAAATGTACTGTTCATAATTACTCCCTTATGAAGTTAAATATGAATTGTTGCCTTCCAAAGCAATTATTTTGCTGGTGTATGGGAGATACCTGAAGTCTCAGGAGTTGCACTGGAAGAAGTAGTTTAAGAGCCTCTGCATGCATGTGAAAAGAACAAGTTCCTATAAGATCCCCCAAAAATTATAAAATACTCGTATAAATGCAAAACACTAAAGAGTTTAGGATGAGCACTAAAAGGTTGGAAAGACTGCTTTGTAATGTGCTCATAACAGGCCAATGAAGTCCTATGTTTGGATGATCATCTTCATCTCAGACATAAGGCCTGTGGCCTTTTATGGTTACATGCCCCCTATTTGTCTCCTGGGCTTTTATGCATTTATTCTTAGATACATTCAAGCCTGAGTCTTTATCATTAGCATCTATCCAGTTATATCTGTATAAAACTAGAAAAAATGGTGGAGTCTGCTGACCAAGAAGCAGCGAGTCCAGTGGTAGGATTGAAAGGATTATGATGACTGATCTGAAAGTCTGACAACTTTTATTTGGAATCTGCATTCAGGTATATACTGGACAACCCACAGCTTATGCAGGGTCGACGAGTGCTGGATGTAGGAAGTGGAAGTGGAGCATGTGCAATTGCGGCAATGAAAAGTGGTGCTCTAAATGTGACAGCAAATGATATTGATCCAGGTATCCTGAAACCCACACAAAATATGTTTCATCTTCAAAGTGAGATAACAGTTTCTTTTTTTGTACAACCATACAGTTCTGTAACCATGACAGAATACTAGGATATTGTGGTGTTGGAATTTTAAAAATAAGTTGATAAGAAATTGCATTTTATTATACTGAGACTAAACAATAGACAAATATTTTATACCTTCCATCACATCATTCATATTTATCCTGAAAAAGAAAATGCCTTTTCAAGTAAACCTGATATTTTGAAAGTTAACCACTACTCCCATTATACAGGTCAAATCTCTCAAGTCTGTCACCCTTGGGACCAGACTGGTACTGGACCTGAGAATTTTCCAAACCATGGGTGGTAAATAATAAAGCAAAACACTGATACCCACACTGTACACATTCCCTGCCAGAAGTGACAGATGTTAACAGACAACAGCCAACCAAAAATAAGATCTAACTAAAAGTTTGTGATGGTGGTATATTCATACTGTCACATGTAATAGTGACTATAGACCGGGTTTGGATTGGCAGATTGATTACTGGATATTCACAAGTTGTAACTACAATTAGTTATTACACTCTCAAGATTACAGGAATTATAACACCTAAATAAATTCTTCTATATCTGCTTGCACTGGTCGTTGGTCAGTAACAGATCTCAACAGTGGCTAAGCCTTGACAGTGCTTTCACTGAATTACACACTCCACATAAAGTCTTCTCCTCATAGCCACCTATACAGAACTGAACTGATCTGAGCTACAACAGATCCTTGTTATACAGACTCTGCATGGACCACAAAGAAAACAAAAGTCTCGTCATTGCCATCCTGCTAGTTCATTGGGGCGTTGACTTCTGCCTATCAATGACCTATAACATTTGTCCATTGAGTTTCCATTGTTGCGCATTGGACTGCGTTTACCGAGCCGTTGCCTAGAAACCGGATGCATAACCCCAGGTATTACTCAACAATGACTGTTTCTGTGGCTCAAAAGTTCTTGAATGGGGCAAATACATCACATTACAATTATTAAACCATTCATACCTAGCATCAGTGGGAAGAAACTGCCATTTGGCTAACTAAATTTGTGCTGGACCATTGAATGGACTTCAGAGATCTGACCTGTATATGTGAACTAGAAGGGCATGCTGCAGGAATGGTATTCCCATCATCTTTCCTTCATGAGCCAATGATGCAGACATAAATTTGTTCAAATTTTTAGTTCTTGTCTTGCACCATTTCTTCTGTTTGGGGGAGTGATATCTTGTTGAAATTCTTTCCTTTATGTAAAGATGCCTTGTTACTACCATATGATTAGAAAGGTAAGGGAACTTCCAGTCTTTTTTAAAATTTCATTTTCCTAACAATTTTTTTCTTGATGTCCATATGTTAACTTTTGATAGCCATCAACCACTGACATATACTAAGAATTAAATTAACTACAACATTTCAAATTCAGTACAGTGCAAAAAAGCAGTTTTCTTTGCTCCTGCTGGTTCATGTAGGAAACTGCCTTTCTTCTGTGAATGTCTTAGAAACATTTATGTAATAAACAAAACAATGAAACCTGATGACATACTGTGTGTTTCACTTCCATGTAATAAATGTTCCATTATGCTGAATCAAGGCAATAAGACTGAAAGATACATAACTTTTTAATTTTAGAAGATTTTTCAGCTTTAATTTATTGAATATTTGTCAACTGAATTACTGATCTAAGAAAAACTATTATTGTCTTCACCAGTGGTAATATGACAATCACATGAGTACAGTTATCACCAGATTGCCATATTAGGATTTTTCAACACCAATAAACTGGGTAATGTGGCACACAGGCAATACAGCAGCAGTGTTGCATCATATTGTACAGAATTAAGAGCTACTGATGACCATCTATACATCTAGCAACAGCTGTTTCTCTGGCTCCACAGTTTTTGTTGAGCAAATGTACCACACCATTATTCTATATTTATGGAGAAGTAACATACTCCTCAGATGTTGCAGAATGTTGCTCCCATGTCAGAGATACAGTGCTGAATCACTGATGGTAATGGTACAGCTTCCTACTATTTTTCTCAAGAGATATTGTGCGGAACAAGGAACAAGCACATAGGTATTTACATTATCCTATACTGCTACTTGCCCTCTTGAAAATCAGCTTACTTACACTTTGTTACATATGTACAAACAGATTAATAATAGGGCTGCATATAGAAAAGTCTTGAAGCTGGAATTGTTCTTATTTCTTTACAGAGTCCATGTCTTCTATATGTCCCCAAATTCAGATACCACACAGCAGTAAGTTGTTTGTAGGTCTCACTGTTGGGAGACTAGCACATCAAAATGGTTCTAATAAAGGGCTTAATAGTGTAAATTTTGACAAACAAAAAGACTGAAGTTATGATATGTAATTCATATTACTTGATTATTTTTATGTATGGAACAGAAACTGGATCTGTACCAAGAGCAGATTATAAGCAGTAGGGATGAAGTTTCTGAGGGGTATTAAGAAGCATGTAAGGAATACAATCTGAAACCAGGGCATCAAACAATATCTTAGAGGTAAATGTTACCAAAAACAGTGGCATGGGTGACAGCATGCATAAGAGTATGCAGAATGAAACTGCTGAATCACCATCAGGGAGACCAAGTAAGGAAAGATATACAAAACAGAATGTGGAAATAAGGACACAGATACAAGCCTATGAGAGAGTGGGGAAGAACAGATTATTTGCTTCTTAATTTAGTTAATGCTACAGTCAGCTGTGCCATAGCTCAAGCGGTTAGTTGCTGGCTTCCCACCACGGCGGCCCAGGTCTGGTCAAGTGGGATTTGTGGTGGACAAAGTGGCACTGGGTCAGGTTTTCTCCGAGTACTTCGGTTTCCCCTGCCAATCTTCATTCCACCAATTGCTCCACAATCACCCTCACCTATCATCTGGGGCTGGTACAATAGGCCAGAAGTGGACGCAGTACAAGGGACTTAGTCCCACCGCACTAGCGATAAAAAATAATGCTACAGTCTCAACTTCCTAGGTTATGTAGCAGTGCATGAAGGATTATAATTGTTTAGTCAGCACAGCTCGCCTCTGGGTTTGAAATTCAAAATCCAGACCTCCCACATATGAAGCAAGTGTACACTCTATTCAGTTAGGTGAATATGTATAGTATTGTCATAGGGCAAACATCCTGATGGATGTGTCAGTGGATGACCATAACATTATATTTACACTATTTTGTGGCTATTACTTTTTCTTGCAGTTGCTGCCACTGCAATTAAGATGAATGCTGCTTTGAATGCTGTGAACATTGATGTGTGTAAGAAGAATCTGGTGGGGGAGAGCTGTGATAAATGGAACTGCATTCTGCTAGGAGATATGGTCTATGATGCTGAATTCACAGCACAGTTGTTAAAGTGGCTGAGGGCCTTCAGATGTCAAAGAAGACTTATCCTGCTTGGAGATCCAGGGAGACAGGCACTTCGAGACATTGAAGACAACTGTCTCACCAAAGTAGCCACATACTGTCTGCCAAAAAGTGCATGCCTAGAGAACAGAGGCTTCACACAAGCATGTGTTTGGAGGTTTATGTAGGGTTGTATGACAACATGTCCAACCATCAGACCATTCAGCTTTTAGTTTTTATTTGGGGTTATTTCTGTAGTTTTGAAACCAAAAGATTTTTGTGGGTAAAAGTATTTGGGAAATCCTGTATATACACTTCAATCTGTGAAGGCAGGCCAGTTATGAAGTACAAACAGCAGGTATAAAAAACTGAACAGGTAAATATTTACTGTTGTTTAACATGCTCACTGTGCCAGGAACTGGTATGACACAGCCTAGTCATCTTATGAACAGTGTCCACTAGATGAAAAAGAAGTATTATGATTGGTATTCTTCCAAATATGTTTTATTGATTTTTGCATATCTCATTTGGCTCATCACTAAATTTATTTCAGATACGTATCTCTCACTGTGGATAGACATGTGTTCTTCCAAAGCTAATCACATTAGAGATACGGGAGCCAGGACAGCTATTTTTCTTTTATTGCTAGTGCGGTGAGACTAAGTCCCTCGCACTGCAGCCACTTCTGGCCTATTGTACCATCCCCAGATGATAGGTGAGGATGATTGTGGAGCAATTGGTGGAATGAAGATTGGCAGGGGAAACCGAAGTACTCGGAGAAAACCTGCCCCAGCGCCACTTTGTCCACCACAAATCCCACTTGACCAGACCCGCGATCGAACCCGGGCCACCACGGTGGGAAGCCAGCAACTAACCGCTTGAGCTGTGGCTCGGCCCATTCCAGGATAGCTAAGTCAGTATAGTGATGGCTTGTGCGCTGGGTGGCCAGGGTTCAATTCCTGGCAGGGACAAGAGACTTCTCTCCTCTCCACACCATCCAGATCAGTTCTGGGGCCCACCCAGCCTCCAATCCAATGGGTACCAGGAACTCTTTCCCTGGGGGTAAAGCAGCCAGAGCATGAAGCTAACTATTCCTCACTACCCCATACCTCTTCATGTCATAATGCTTAATTAATTAAAGCACAGGGACATTACCTTTACCTATCCAAGGTTTGTCTGTACAGACTGAGGAAAATCATGATAAACCTCTGTCAGGATACCCTGTCTCCAGAGTGATGTTTAAATCTGGGACCTTTCGAATATGAAGGAGTGCTGAGTACTTAACCATGATATATGGTGTAATGTTCATAAGCTTTACAAACCCTGATGACATCTTCTTAAATTCAGCATGATCCATGACTGAACAAACTGATGTAGAAGTAATGCTTCAAGGTTTGTATTCAGCAAGCATCCACACTGAATACTGGTAAGTTACTAGCTATCTTCGTTGTCCACACACTCTCTCAAGTGAATGTAGGAAGAGTATCATTAAATAATCCATGACTACACAATTTAAAATATTTACTTATTCATGATCATATTTTCAACTAACCTCTGTGTTGAAACAGCATCTGTAAACAACCTAAGAACGAGAGGTCAGAAAATGATATCACAATTATTCCAGTGAAGAATATGTAGTTTTAACCTTAGCATATATCTTAAAAAGTATTACCAAGAGAGTTCAGAGTAGGTAGATATCCAATTTCTGCAGTACATTTCCAAGTAAGTTTCATCACCACTACCAACAGTGTCATCGTCATCATGATGAGATCATTGGCCATTTCAGTCCCTGATAGAATATTGTTTGTCTCTTCATCTTCTCGCATTTCTTTTATTTCCTGTTATGTATCTAATTAATACAGTCAACTCTCGATTATCCGGGGGCGGATTAACCGGTTTGCGGCTTAACCGGGGCTTTTTTTTTTAAGTTTATATGTTGTTTAATATTCATTCACTTTTGTTTCACATGGTGAGTTTAACACTATTTTCGCACTAGTGTGAACCGAGCTCTGCATTATTTCGTCCCGTTATGCGAACACAATGTTCTAGGGTGGGGGTGAAAGAATGCAAGAATTTTTGGAAAGTTTCAAGGACAAATACACCGCCCCAGGTTATTTAACGGTACCATCTCAGTGTGAGAGTGCATTGTGAAAGTAAGTATCAGTTTCTTAATATAGATCTTCAAGTGCGTTAGCAAAATGTCGGGGTTTAAAAGGAAGCGTGTTGTGTTAAGTATTCAACAGAAACTTGAAATTATCAATCAGCTGGAAAAAGGAGCTGTAGTTAAACAATTAGCAATGCAATACGGTATTGGAGAACAAACTGTTCGTGATTTGAAAAAACAAAAGAATGAGTTAATTTCCTTTGCTTCGTCTTCTAATTCAAGCGGAATGAAGAAGAGAAAAACCATGAAGAAATCAACATACGATGATCTCGACAAAGCGATGCTGACCTGGTTTAATCAACTAAGGGCACAGGGAACAACAATAACAGGACCAGTTTGTGCTAAACAAGCTAAATATTTTTTCGAAGCACTTGAACTAGAAGGGAGTTTTGACGCTTCTTCCGGTTGGCTAACACGTTTCAAGCAGCGTCATGGAATACGAGAAATCAGTATTCAAGGTGAGAAATTGTCAGGGGACTTGTCAGCATCAGATCAATTTTGCACCAATTTTGATAGTTTTGTGAAAAGTGAAAATCTGCTGCCAGAACAAATCTATAATGCCGATGAAACGGGTCTTTATTGGAAATGCTTGCCAACCAGAACATTGGCATTTCAAAATGAAAGACAGGCTCCAGGTCACAAATCCAGTAAGGAGAGATTGACAGTCTTGTGCTGTTCTAATGCATCAGGAACACACAAACTAATACCAGTAGTTATCGGCAAAGCGAAAAGACCACGCTCTTTTAAAGGAACAGTAGCTTCAAGTCTGCCTATCCATTATTTTAACCAGAAAGTAGCTTGGATGAATAGAGCGATATTTAAAGAATGGTTTGATTTTAAATTCGTGCCTCAAGTTCGTGACCATCTAAAATCCCAAGGCCTACCTGAGAAAGCTGTGCTCCTCATTGACAATGCGCCCTCACATCCTAACGAAAGTCTCCTGAGGTCAGATGATGGAAATATTTTTGTGAAATATTTTCCCGCTAATGTTACCGCACTTATCCAACCAATGGATCAAGGAGTTATCTCAAGTATGAAGAGAATCTACAGATCAAATTTGCTACAAAAGTACATCGATGAAGGCAATGATCTGACGTGTTTCTGGAAGTCCTTTTCAGTATTAGATGCCATATACGAGATTTCAACAGCGTGGGATACAGTAAAGCCATCTGTATTGAAAAATTCATGGAAGAAACTGATGCCTTTCATCACTAATGAAGATGACGAAATCCATGGATTCACTGGATTCAGTGAAAATGAGATAGCCATAAAATTGACAAAAGTGGCTAACCAAGTTCATGGTGGTGAAGAAGTCAACGAGGAAAATATAAGAGAGTGGTTTAACTGTGACTCGTGTGAACCGGGCTTCGAAATGTTAAGCAGTGACGAAATCGTAACTTCAATGGGGGTGCAGCCAGAAGAGCGGGAAGAAAGTGAGAATGAGGAAGAGGTGGACAGTGTTGCCAGTAAGAAAGTATCACATGGTGCTGCGCTTAATCATTTGGAATCCTTACTAGACTATCTTGAGAGTGAAGAGGACAGTTTATTAAGTGACAAGCTAATATTACGTAGGCTTCGTACGGATATCCGTAAAAAGGAAAATGCCGCGAAAAAGCAAAAGACAGTATTAAATTATTTTAAGTGTTAAGTGTGACCGTAAAAAGTGCTGGATGTTGTTGAACAGTGATTGAAATAACTAATTCATACTGAGTGTAATGTAAAGAAAGTATTAAATAGGCCATGAGATGACATAGAAATGAGGATGAATAAATTTAAATACAGGTAGGTCTATAGTATTATGAAGGTATTAAAAGGTAAAAGGTAAAGTTGTTCCTCTGCTCAACGAATTAAGCCCTACGCCATTAAGGCGTGTGGGGGAGTGGATGTATAGATCCAAATTTTCTTGACCTCGGCACTAGTTGGAGGTGAGTGGTCAGCTTCACGCCCCGGCCGCTTTACCCCCGGGGAAAGAGCCCCCGGTACCCATTGGATAGGAGGTTGGATGGACCCCAGAGCCGGTCTGGACGATTTGGAGAAGTTAAAATTCTTGACCCTACCGGGACTCGAACTCCGACCCTTCACAGTCGTCCAGCCCGTATAATAAAATTTGGCTTAACCGGGTTTTCGATTAACCGTGACTTCCATCCCCACCATTAGCCCGGATAATCGAGAGTTGACTGTAGTTGTAATGTATAGTCCCGTTCTGTCAACATCATTAAAAATTTGAGGTAAGTGAGGCTAGCACATTAAGTAAGTTATTCTTCAAAGAACGTGAAGAATTGAGAGAAAATGACCTTCATATATCTCAGCCTGGAGCCTGCATTTCCTTCTTTCTTTGAATTTCAACTCAACAGTAATTAAACAAGTCAGTCTTTCTCCATGAATCTCAATCACACAACAACTCACACAAAAGCTTTAAATCTAACTTGGTTACTTAATTCAAGGTAGAGACATTGCACCTTATTTTCAGTGTCAGGACTATTAGGTCAGTATATCTCTATAAAGAATGATTCTGTATGAGTTCACACAAAGTTCACACTGCAATGAAACCTCAGTTTCATTCTGCATCAACAAATTATTCTTTTTGGCAGTACAGCCTGATTTGAACCTCAGTTTCCTCTGCTAAGCCTAAATGCATACTGAAACTAGTGGTATCATTCCTTGGATCAAAGATCGGTTCTCAATATATGAAAATAAAACTTCTGTGCACCAACCTGCAATCTTAGTGTTATACCTGTTCAGGACTGTGTATACCTTAGATATGTGGTCACTGCAATCAGCTTCAATGCAGACTGATTAAACAATACTGTCATGTGTTCAGGGTTCCGTGGCTAATAATGACTGGTTCTGGAATGGATAACTGCATTTACTGGCACTTCTTTATAATTATAATCAATTATAACAGCTCACAATCCATGGCTGTCCAAGATTTGCTCCATTCCTTACTGAACTACAAGTGTTTTCTCTTGTACTCTGATAAATGACAAATGAAGAATCATTTCTAACTCTCTCCTGGACTGAACTAACTTCCAGGCAAACTGAATATAAGCCACCATGTCTTACAGTTCCTGTTATTCTGTTTTTATTTGCTGCAGCAGGAATGTGCTTACTGAACTGCTGCTGTCTATTTGTTGCAGTGGGAACATGCTTGGCGAGCCATTGGCTAGCAGTGGACTTCCACTCCAGCTTTCAGGCAACATGTCACATTGCTTCTTCCTCAAGGCTGTTCGTCCTGAATAGCCTGTATCACTGTTCCCTCTTTTCTGAGGTTTCTGCTCATGACTCAGTTTTTCCCATGTGACTGTTCACCAACCACTCCTATTAAGGGCACTCATCCATAGCGGCTCCCTTGTAACGTCCCAGTCAATCCAGGTGCATCACCACCATCCAAAGTTTCTCTTTTCCAACGGTGGGGGCAAAACTATCCTGAGAGGCTGATGCTCCCACATTTCCTGCTCCTACTCCACGCAAGATCTCTTTTTCCATTTTGGAGGGGGCTGATCCCTCCACAATGTACAGTTCACGTTCTTTTGTAACCCGCTGGACCCTCTGGCTGCTCAATTCATGAACCCCAGAGTCCTAGGGTCTTTTTGAATTCCCTCTTGCTGCACAGTAGCATAGTTGGTTGAGGCACTATGCTACAAGTCAGAAAGTCACAGGATCAAATCCCGATGAGGTTATTGGATTTTTTCAGTTTACCTAATCCTTCCAGCCACACTATGGCCCTGGGGTCGACTCAGCCTTTAACAGAAATGAGTACCAGGAATATTCGTGGAATGTTCTTGGGGGTAAAGGGTGGCCGGTGCGTAAGGCTGACAACCTTACTGCCATCTATGAGCCGATTGTCTAGAAAATGAGGGAACCACAACATCTCACAACCCCATGGGCATCCACAGCCTGTTACAGGGATACCTTTACTTTTTCACTTTACTTGCTGCACAGCTGCTGTCTCAGACCTCGGTTCCTTATCCCATTTTTGCGTTTTGGTTTCGACTGATACCTCCTCCCAAAGTTCTCAGTGCAGCATTGTCCTTGCCTTGTCCCTGAGGCCTCTCCCTTGAGCTGTCATCTTCATGCCTGCAGCGGCCAATTTCTTCCAGGATCCACAATTTCCCTGGGGCTGTTCCTCTGGCTGTTGGTGGCCCCTTTTGGTTAGACGCCAGTCCCTGTGCCGCTTATTTAGCGCTCTGCCAGTTTCCACTGTAGCATGCTACTTAGGAACCTCCTGATGCTCCACTGTGGACTCTTTTAACTCCATTGGATCGGCCTCCAACTTTTCTAGATTGGCCTCTGTCATTTCTCAGTCAGCCCTCTTCGCTTTTCACCATGCCCTAAGGGAGTGAATTGCCATCTGTTTTTTCTTGGTTGGCTTTTGTCTTTTTTTATTGCCTTTAAATTGGCGTCTGCTGTTTCTTCCATGGCTTTCATTTCTTCTTGGCTGGTCCTTATTTCAGCCAGCAAGCATGCCATTATTTGTTCCATTGTTTCTTTCATGGTGTGATGGTGTAACTTTTTCTGCAATTTTCAACCCAATAATTTGGTCCCATTGATCAAATCTGACCAATTCCAACACCAGTTGTCACATGTCCAGGGTTCTGTGACTAATAAGAACGGGTTCTGGATTGGATTTATTGGCGCTTCTTTACGATTACAATCAATTAGAACAGCTCACAATCCATGGCTGTCCAATATTCACTCCATTCCTTACTGAACTACAAGTGTCTTCTCTTGTACTGTGATGAATGATGAATGAGAAACGAAGAATCATTGCTCATCTCTCGTGGACTGAACTAACTTCCAGGGGAACTGAATATGTCACCATGTCTTACAGTTGCTCTGTTATTCTGTCTTTCTGTGTTTATTCATTGCAGCCAGAACAAGCTTACCGAACCATTGCCTAGCAATGGACTTCGCTCTGGCTCCACTATTCCTGCTTTCAGGTGTCATGTCACAATATTGTCAATTTAAAAGAGGAATACTTTATGTATATATCAGTGTTTTATTAAAGGAATTCTTTAAATAAACTAGACACTGACCTCCAAGTTTTATGGCACCTTTATTAAATGCAGTTTCTACTTTGGACTGTTCAATCTTCATATTATAATAGTATAAAATTCAATTTCTTCGCACTCACAATAACAACAAAGAATGTACCTTATATCTTAATTATAAAGAATTTATCTTATCTCAGTGCTTTAAAACCTGAAAAAAAAAATTTATCTCAAGAAGAGAGAAGTATACTAGTTCCATTCTGTCTCTGAAATATTCACTAGAATTAAGAAAAAGCAATGAACACCAATGTGAATTTCTATACATATGGTACACTTTTCACCACAAGAAAGAAGTGGCCGTTTGAGGGGCATTTCTTAAGCATGAGTCCAATTTCTGTGGTGGGAATGTACTTCCATGAAGCTTTTTAAGCTCTTATATGGACTTGACTAAACTCTATCATATGTGCTCTTACTTGAAGTGGCAGAAGATACACTCATGCTCAGGTGTGTTCTAACTCAAGCACATTAATCATTTCTCACAGAACTTCGTAGCTGCTTATGGCTGCACTTCGTAGATTGTTACACTGAAATTTATACTTGAATAAATAATTGATAACCATGTTTAAAGCCTTATTTCTTATGTAATAATTAGATAGCATGTTTCAGTTACTGACTAAATACTAGTCCCTTATTTTCAGGCACCTGTAACTAATACTGGAAATATAACAATTTGTGTGATATTTGTGGAATGACATCTTGAGAACAATCTCTCTCACCCACCACTCTTTCTGCAATCTAAGAGCGTTAAGGTGCTTAGTAATTTTGTGTGTGTGTGGGTGGGGCTCAAGGATTTTCACTTCCTTGAGGTTTTCAATTGTTCTTGTTGTGAACTCATGGCCTTGATGTGCGCACATAATTTCAATATTTGATTACATCTTGAAGCGCCCTAAAAAGTGTGTCTGGTTGACCAAACTACTTACTTTATGTCAACATTTTGTTCACAGACAATTCAACATTCCTCATAACTACACACTGTACAGAAGTTAAATTTGGTATGAAGACTCTTTGGAGCTTCCACATTTCCACTGCAGGAAGATTTGCACCTGAACTACAACCACTTGGAAAACATTTTTTATTATGTTCATTATCTCCATGCATTCAGGAATCTATTGCTGCTTAAATCATCCCTCCAGACCAATTAGAATGTGAAATGTCTCAGTAGAAATTTATGATGATAACAGATACCGCCTGCCAAAGTGATATGTGAGAAGAGCAGTATGCGAAGCAATGCTTTAAAGCCAGGTAACAGCAACTACCACAACAGACCCCCACATTCTCTATGGTTGGTGGGGGGGGTCAAACTTTGATGCTCATATAATACTTAGTAATATATATCTACAATACTATATCTGTGGTCTGACGAGAGATCTGCTATATAAGGCTGGTGACAAAAATGCCAATGTAATGCACCTTGGATTTAAACCAGACAAAATTCAGAATGGTTAGTATTCCACTGTGAAAATGGTGCAAAATTTAAACTTCCTATATTTCTGTGTGTTTTGAGATCTGGCATTGTTAAGAAGCAATATCCAAATTTGAAATATGAAATACTACTTTCATTTTTCTGAAAACACAACAGAATTCTGATACCAATCTATATTATGTCACATAATGTTTCCTAAAAAAATCATTTTAAATTTACTCATCTATTTTCTAGCATGTATCTTACAACAGAGGAGGCAGCATTGTATTTAATTTACTGCAGACAGCATTCAGTCTTATTTAAAGATAATCATAACTAAGCAAATATGTTTAACTAATATTCTCTGTTAAGTTCTATACATATTTACATAAAGTTCTGGGGATTATTCTCTGCCAAAGCTGGTATGTAATATTAGTATTTATTTCTGGCTAGTGAAATATGACGAATTTGTTATTTCCTACTACAGACATAAAAAGCTGTAGTTGGAACATAACACTGTGATGCTTATCTGGCAGGTATTATGATTCACATGCTAAACATATGCATAAGTTGCACTTGTGCTATGTTCAAGCTATACATTATCTCTCTGTTCATTCAGGAAGACCACACTGTCTTGCAAGTTCTATGTCCCAGCATTAATTATAGTACAACATAACATCATGATCTGGGGAGCAGGCATACAACCAGTGATCAGCAAATGGAGAGATACCCTTCATAGACTTACTTTAACACTAAACATAAAATCAAACTATAAACACATCACAGGCAAAACTACAGCAAATTCAGCAATTATTAATACAGAAATAAAGCCAAGTTTATCTTTCTCACATTAAAATAATTGATGTGCCATATTAATGCTGGTGGTAAGTGGACATTTAACAAAAATGAAAATATTTTCTTCTTGAAATATTTCATATCCACCAACTTATTTTAAGGTTAAAATTGATTCTTCGCTTCAGATTTCAAAAGAGAACTGCCTCTTTTCTACAGACATATGCATAATTATGCTGACATAATTTTAAGGTTAAAACTGGTTCTTCGCTTCAGATTTCATAAGAGAATGGTCTCTTTTCTATAGACATATGCATAATCATACTGACATAAAATACTAGCCACTTGTTATTGAAACTTGTTAGCTACATTCAACACCAGCAGCCGTCTACAAAACATGGTGGATGGAGAGAGTGGCCATCTTACCACTGACATGTTAAAGTGTTGCATTTACCTGTGCTGCTCATTCAACTGTCAGCATGTCTATACCGGACTGCAACTGTGTCATGCTCAGTTGTTATAATACTTTGTGCTGCTTCTGACTTATGGCGCTCCATGTACCGACGTCGAGCAGACAAAAGTAGCTGTTCCTTGCGAAGTTGTAAGATACGCTCTCGTTCTGTTGAGGACTTTGAGAATCGACCACCAAGATTTACGGAGGCTTCAATACTAAAATGTAATAACATCAATTAGTACTATAACAGTAACTCTGATTAAGAAGTTTCATGTGTGGACTGAAGTACATTTTGAAAAAAAAAACTGCATATGAACTATTTTGTCTTAGTTTAATGGCTTCTCAATTGTTTGACCCAGAAAGTTATGACATTTAGTAATTGTTACATAAATAACTGAAAAGTAAATAGTACTAAATGTTCCCTGGTCATTGCCCTATATTCCAGGTTTAAAATCATTCAGGTACTGTGTAGGAATAGTTAGGAAATGATAATTCATTTTTGTAAAATGATGTTTCTTTTAATTCTTTAAAAGTGACAAGAAGAGCCATGATGTGGGAAAGGGCAACCAAGCAGCTGATCCTCAATGTGTTAAGTTGGTACAGTACAGTACACTGCAGTAATTCTTCTCTATTCCACAGAGAAACAAGAAGTTCCAATCAGAACTCCTAAAGCCAACACCCTAACTGCATAAATTTTCAGTCCTACAGATCTACAGAGTTTGTTTATTGTCTGACATTTTAAAATTTGTGTAACTTCTTTATTATTGATTGCAACTGTATGAAGCTTTCACAGATTGCACTACACGCTTGAGAAATTTGTTTATCACATTGCATTGTGTTCCAGTGGCTTGGCAACGGTAAGCCTTGGATATTCTGAGGCCCAGGATCACACATTTTGCTTGTTAATAAAACCACTCAAGTGGAACTGTGCTTCATTGGTGAATCCTCATGACATTCAGGACTGACCTCCAGTAGGGGTCTGTAACCACCCCCACCCCACCCACAAGAGCCTAATACCTCACTATTCCATCTCTTGACAATGGTGGACTCAGCTGCATTTTGTATAGAAACAATGACAAGTCATCAGGATAGATCTTCCATGCAGTGATCGTTGAGATCTCAATCTGCTGTGCTAAACACTGCACACATTTCTTACACTTACCACTATTTCTTCCTGTGTTGCACCAGCAACTTCCTCTGTATTAGTGGATGTACTACATTTAACGTTCCTTTGCACATTTCACACACTTCCCAGTTCTTTAAAATGTTTAACAATCAAGTACATGGTCTCTTCATGGTACAACATGACAATACTGTCTGTCCACAGCAACAAAAGAGTAAAGGGATCTGATAACAAACACTTCGGTATCTGCTGTCTGTGATGCCATCTTGTTACTCAGTTTGGCATTACCAATGGCAACAAACAAATTTCCCAAGTGTGTACAACAAACTGTCAAAGTTGCACAGAGATATGTTGAAAGAGAAATTACACCATTTTTAGACAAACAAAAAACACGTGTTATTACTGTTATTTCATTTTATTTTGGGGAAGAACTTCTTTTAAGTACAGATTCTGTGCATGTTAAATCTGTTGGACACAACCTTAAACTTTCCTTCTGTTCCCATGTTTTTAATTTTTGACGTAGAAACAATAATATTTCATACATAACGCATATGTATGCTTATGATCTATGTTCACATCATATTTCACATGATCTATTACTATATATCACTTTAGGATCTAAATTAAGTGACATTAATGTCATTTCCACATCACAATTTCACCCATCTGCCATACTGTTCTTACGGTTGCAGGATATTGTGCTGTCTTCACAGATGTAATGCTGTGTAGTCCAGCAGACGTCCACTGATGTTCTAGAGGATTGTACTGGCTCCATCTTCAGTCAAAGAGTTGCTGCCTGTTTCTCGCTTATCTTAATCTTCAACCCTGAAGATGGAGGCAGTATGTTCCTCTGAAATTTCACTGAACTTCTACTGAACTACACAGTGTTACATGCTAGAAGATAATACTGTTCATAGTCACTGCTGTGATAATCGAAAATCCAACAAAATGTATGGTGTTGGGATGTCTCCAATGTTATTACAAGTCAATTGGTTCAGAAGCTGAAATGGGGGGCATGCAGACAGACAGCACTGTCATCTCATAAGCCTACTGTCTTTCCTTAAGAAAGGAAATACACATCTGAATTGAATGTAACCATTTCTGGCTACAAATAATCAGTCAACCTTGTTCTCACAAGTCAATACTCGTACAATACACTGAAACTGAGATGCGAGAATGGTAAACAGAGATGCGTGGAGATCAGTTCTTGGTTGAATGACACTTACTCAGCTACACTAGCTATGTAGTGCTGCATGACAGGATTATCTGTGAATGTTGAATTGGAAACGAAATGGCCATGGCCTACTTTTGGGAGCTCTCCTGACATTTGCTGGAGGTATTGATGAAAATAGCAGAATCCTCAGTCCAAAATATGAAGCAGAAGTGCTAACTGGGTGATCACAGTGTGTAGTTGGAAGAGGTTACATTACAAATTCATGCACACTCAGAAATATTCTGATAATTCAAATCACTAAGACATTACTAGATATTTCTTTCTCTTTAGAGCATTTCATGAGCTGAAAAGAACTAGGGCAAAATTGCAGAGGGTATTTCTACAGCCAGGAAATTTTACCAGACTGTTAATAAGACATGTAATTTGGAAATGAAGGCTATAAGGGGTGAAAAGACCAGTCCTAAAAATAAGTTCACACAGGACCAAATGTAAATTTCAAAGACTCATAACAACCATCCTAACAAAAATATGTTTATAGACATTTAAAATGGTATATTTCTTGGATTCTAAGTGTTCATCGCCTGTAATATTATGGTGGGCGAAAATACCCTTTCAGCTCAGGTGATTAATTTCCAACTTTCAGACCCTGACCTATTCCTGGCACACTTCAGTTGGGAAATATAAGAAACTGTTATGCTGCACAAAACATACTCTTATTACACATTATATTATTTTCTTATTCTGGTATATGCAACAGAAACTTGGCCACAGACTAAAACAGATATAAGCAGTACACAATAAGTTTCTATGGAATATTAAGAAATGAACAAAAATAAAATCTGAAACCAGGACCAGTTAAGATCTGATAAAAAATCAGTGGATGATGATTCTGCTAATCACATTGGTTACCTACTGACCTGTCTGGATCATGGTGTTCTGAGAGATCATCCCAGAGTGAAACTGGCATGTCAGCTAGTCCTGGAGAATATTCCAGCTCTGGAAGTAGTGGCTCTGTGTCCCGCTGAAACATTGGAGGTGGTGCTACTACTCGGCCATCCAGTACATTTTCTATTGTAAGTTCAACAGAACGAGTCACTCGTAGATCCTCTATCACAGTTGCCAAGGCTAGATGAGGGAATAGCTGTTGTACCTGTGACATCAGGAATATAATTCAGAAGTGAAAAACTGTAATCATAATTTATAACACTAGCTACTTTTTCACATTACATTAAAGTGTCCTCTGTATTTACCCAAATGGAAGACAGTTCCAGATCTAAGATAATTCTGCACTAAGAAACATGTCTGCACAGAAAAAAGTAATTTTATGAATTAAAAGAATGAATAAAGAATAAAAGAATAAAAGAAGAATACAGTCAACTCTCGATTATCCGGGCTAATGGTGGGGACGGAAGTCACGGTTAATCGAAAACCCGGTTAAGCCAAATTTTATTATACGGGCTGGACGACTGTGAAGGGTCGGAGTTCGAGTCCCGGTAGGGTCAAGAATTTTAACTTCTCCAAATCGTCCAGACCGGCTCTGGGGTCCATCCAACCTCCTATCCAATGGGTACCGGGGGCTCTTTCCCCGGGGGTAAAGCGGCCGGGGCGTGAAGCTGACCACTCACCTCCAACTAGTGCCGAGGTCAAGAAAATTTGGATCTATACATCCACTCCCCCACACGCCTTAATGGCGTAGGGCTTAATTCGTTGAGCAGAGGAACAACTTTACCTTTTACCTTTTAATACCTTCATAATACTATAGACCTACCTGTATTTAAATTTATTCATCCTCATTTCTATGTCATCTCATGGCCTATTTAATACTTTCTTTACATTACACTCAGTATGAATTAGTTATTTCAATCACTGTTCAACAAC
>NW_019743151.1:525563-528445 GCF_002891405.2 Cryptotermes secundus | reverse complement strand
ATACTTACTTTCACAATGCACTCTCACACTGAGATGGTACCGTTAAATAACCTGGGGCGGTGTATTTGTCCTTGAAACTTTCCAAAAATTCTTGCATTCTTTCACCCCCACCCTAGAACATTGTGTTCGCATAACGGGACGAAATAATGCAGAGCTCGGTTCACACTAGTGCGAAAATAGTGTTAAACTCACCATGTGAAACAAAAGTGAATGAATATTAAACAACATATAAACTTAAAAAAAAAGCCCCGGTTAAGCCGCAAACCGGTTAATCCGCCCCCGGATAATCGAGAGTTGACTGTATTAATATAGAAATCCTATTTGTTATGAGTTATCTCATTTCAGAGAAAGCCATTCCATATTGGAAGAAATATAAGTACAACTCAGATTGGAATAATTTAGCATTAGTAAAGTTTAAGAGGTTTGTTACAATAAAGTGCAATGTAATTCATGCTTTTTTTGGTAATAACAGCATTGCTATTCAACAACTTATTGGTACTGCTCTAGTAAAGCAACATTATGCTTAGAAATTAATCGCACTGACCATTAGTGAAGTTCTTAATGGTCTTGAAAGACAAATTAAAATAAATGCAGAACCCATTCCTTACAGACTTTCTGAAAAATACATTTCAAAGCTAAGTTCACTTTCTACTACCAAGGTGACTAATGGCATTAGACATACATAGTGTGTCCAGGATCCGTTACAACTCATTTTTTTAAATTTTGCCCTCAATGCCATCTGTTGGTGAGTTGTGGCATTAAGATTCTTGAAGTTTCAGCTGTGGTTGTCTATAATTTCAAAGCGCAAGCATTGCTGCATCATGTGTTCTGACCTTGAATGTAACAGTACTGTTCTGATGCTCATCGGAAAATGGCAGTTGAACAGAGAGCCAACATCAAATTTTGTTTGAAATTGGGCAAAACAGCCAGAGAAGCGTATAAAATGATGAAAAGTGTTTACGGTAGTGATTGTTTGAGTCGCTCGAACATTTTTCGATGGTATGCTGTATTTTTTGACAGCAGGAAGGATACTGAAGATGCTCCACGTGCATCAAAGCCGAGAACAAGTCGCACTGAAGAAAATGTGAAAGATGAGACCGAAATCCTTTCATCAGACAGATGTGTTTCTGCGAGACTCGTCTAGGAGCTTTTGGGAATACCAAAAAGTACTGTGCATCAAATTCTGACCGAGGATTTGGGCAGACAGAAGGTCTGTGCCCAGTTTGTACCGCACACGCTGTCAGGCAGTGAAAAACATGCCAGAATGGAACACTGCAAAGACATGTTATGGTCGGCCCCAAGTGATATGAACTTTACAAAATCGATTGTTACTGGTGACGAGACATGGTGTTTTCAATATGAGCCTCTCAGAAAGCAGCAGAGTTCAGCGTGGTTGAGCCCAAAGAAGCCGAAACCAAAGAAAGTGCCCATGCAAAAGAGTCGAGTAAAGACACCACTAACCGTTTTCTTCGATTCCAAAGGAATCATTCACAAGGAATTTCTGCCAGAAGATCAAACAGTGAATGCTGATTATTACCTCAGAGTCCTCAATCATTTGTGGGCGGGAATTCTTCGAATTCGATCTGAATATCGACAGCAAGGTTCCTGGTCGCTCCTCCATGACAATGCCCCACACCACAAATCGAAGATCGTGCATGATTTTTTGGCCAGAAAAGGGATCACAGTCCTTGATCATCCTCCGTATTCGCCAGATTTGCTCCAGCAGATTTCTGGTTGTTCCCA
Source organism: Cryptotermes secundus (assembly GCF_002891405.2). Taxonomy (NCBI): domain Eukaryota; kingdom Metazoa; phylum Arthropoda; class Insecta; order Blattodea; family Kalotermitidae; genus Cryptotermes; species Cryptotermes secundus. The sequence goes on along the minus strand of NW_019743151.1, from coordinate 526,702 downwards.
GAAGTTAAGTTGGCGATGAAAGGAGACCGTCACAACACCATCCAGGACATCCAAAGTGAATGTACCGCAGTTTTAAATGTGATTCCACAAAAGAAGTGACTGTTTTCGAAAACTTTTCAATTGATTCCAGCTATGTATTGATTCAGAAGGAGACCATTTTGAATGAAAAGAGTGAAATTTTGAAAATAATTCACGTCCTGTATTTTTAATGAACAGTCCTAACAGAAACTGGACACACTGTATACATATAAACCTCCAACCATCATGTTATGCTTGAAATCAACAGGAGGCATGTTATTCATGGAGATATGAATTCAAGCAGTCATAGAAATATCTAGTTTTAACTACATAGGCCTATCAACTGTCCACCTCAGTTATCCTTCTGGTTTCAGATTACTGTTTCTGACACAATTTTACTGAACTGGTCTATGTGGACATTTTCTATGCGCATATTTTGAAAGAAACCTTCCAAAGCTATATATAAACTAAGTCAGATTCCATTCTTCTATGTGCAGTATATACACAAGGACGTAATGTGATGGTGAAAGTAACAGTCTCAAGATTCTGACAAATTTACATGTTTTGAACCAGCCTGCATGTGAAAAAGTGGTTTTCAGTATGAAGTCTATCAGTCTGCATGGATCTGTGCACCTCATTAGCATCTCAACAGTGGGGCAGATTTTATTCATGTTCAGTGTTCAAGGGTTTTTCAATCATAGGTTAGTGCTCGGTGAATATGAACATTGGAGCTAGAAGCAGGAGCCCTTCAGATGGTCTCAAAACACAAAATGGCAATTTTCTTGGAAACCGCTTTAACACTTTTGATTACATTCTGGCAACTTATGCAAACCATCTCAGTAAATAAGACTGCACAGGTGGTGTCATCATGAAAATAATGGCACTCTCTCTAGCAGCCCAGACATGAAAGGTCAATTGTTTCTTAACCCGTTGCCGTGGTTCGTCGTGTATGTTTCGTCAGGGATTTAAATCGTCTGGGGGGGTTCGACGTGTATGTTTCGTTCAGCTGCACACCTATGTTATAACGCCCATAATAATTGATGGTTTTGCTGTAGATTGTTAGATTTTTCGCTGGCCTGTTGTCAGTAGAACAGAGTATAAATAAGACACGACTTTATCTG
>NW_019743151.1:510349-525454 GCF_002891405.2 Cryptotermes secundus | reverse complement strand
TACAGGGCGCTCATATTATAAGGTAAGGTTATAAAAACCATCTTTTAAGATCATTTTAGTGAAAGTTTCATGCTTCAAGGCGTACCATTCACTGCTCAAATACTAAAAAACCTGCTTCCATTGAAGATATAAAGGGCGCTCATATTATAAGGTAAGGTTATAAAACCACCTTTTAAGATCATTTTAGTGAAAGTTTCATGTTCCTATCTCATAGAATTTAAGAACAATGATGAATAAATCATTTTCGAGCAAAATTTAAATGGCCGGCTGAATATATTACCGCAGGAGACGCAGCCGCGGAATTTAAATTACCGCGTCAAAGGGTTAAAAAAAAGCCTGAAGAGAGATTTTATTCACATTTGGCATTTACGAGTTTATCCATCACAGATCAGTGCCCAGTGAACACAAACATTCTAGCTCCAAAAACTGGGGCCCTTCACATGGGCCCCCACAAATATAAAATTGTGATTTTGTCAAAAACACCTTAACAATTTTGATTAAATTTCAGTCATTTATGAAGACCAAAATAAAACTGCATGGGTGATATCTTCAGGATAGTAATGACATACTCTCTAGCAGCCCAAAAGTGTACATGAGAAATTTATCTGCAATGTCTAGCACAGATTTTTTTATCCTTGCTTCAGTAAAACTTAAATATGCATAAATACTGCTCTCATATAGTCATACAGACTAAGTGATTAACCCCACTACCCTCCATAAAGGGGACAGCTCTAAATATATATACAGGGTGTTTCACGACTTTAGGGCATAACTGCAGGACGTGATTTCCTAGGCCTTTGTGATCAAAAGAGTTCATATAAACATGTGTCTGATTTTGGACAGTTACAGAGTTATGACCATTTTAAACTCAGAAGAGAAGGTAATGATTACTGACAATAAACGGAACAAAATCATAAACCAGCATAATACATTATACATTTAAAGTATGAATGTAAAGTTAACTTCGTGAAATTACCTTTAATTTGAATTTATTGGTGCTTAAAGCTGATTTTCCAAAATGCCACCGCCGGCCGGAACACAGGCTACCGCTCAGTTGTGAACCGTGCCAGACATACCAACCGTCCCTGCCTTAGGTACATCTCAAGTGTCAAGATAACGAGAACGCTCTGGCTGCAGCTGGCTAAAAATAGCGACCCGCCAGCTGACAGACACAGTTCACACGAGGGTGTGTATGGGAATGAAAAAACGGTCATAACTCCGTAACCATCCAAAATCGGACACATGTTTATATGAACTTTTTTGATCACAAAGACCTAGGAAATCACCTCCTGCAGTTATGCCCTAAAGTCGTGAAACACCCTGTATAAAATAAACAAGCCATGATCATCATGTTTATCGCTAAAAATACTGATATAGGAACATAACCCCCATTTTAATACAAAGTTTGTGGAAAAAAATCTTCAATACATGCATTTCGCTGTTAGAAAGCAGTTTGCAGAAACACAATGACATTCCACATCAAGATATACCTGTAGTTCAAACTGAAGCGTGTTCTCTATACCTCAATCTCAGATAATGTGAGCACATACACTTCAAATAGCCCTGCTAACCTGTCTAGCCATTGCATCCAGCTGTGAGGTTTGAGCTGGCTGAGGTTGATCAGATCGCAATAATTGTGTGTGTGTTACTTCCACTGAGAAGCTCGGCAGCCATGATACATAGCGAGAACCTAAAATTAAAAAATTCAAAGTCACAAACACACCCAGGGATTAAAGCTATTTTTCTTGCAAAAATCATCTAAAGATCTGTGATAATTTGTATTATCATGCTATGGTGTTTTTCCATGCAATTAGTAGAACAGGCATCATATGAACCTATTTATCATCAATACATTGTCTTTCAGCAAATTTTTATCATATGATATTCCACACATTAATAATACGTACAACTATTAACTGTTCATTATTTGTTACAAAACAATGAATCGTTATTTTTCTACAATATATCTCCACTATATTTGACAATTTATTTTTAGAGCACTCCTTGCTTGATGTGTTTATACTCTGTTGCTGTCTGAGGGATTAATCTGCAGACTCTATAGACTAAAGTACTACAAGTTCGCTAAGAGGAAAACAACTACAATGGACATATAATTGAGAAAATAGCTTTTAAAGACTATATTAGTTTTACACACATTAAAACCTAGTACACACTGACAGAAAATACGACAATTAGTAATTTTCACAGTCAATTATGTGTGAAACATCTGATGAAGACATTTTTCAAAACACATTGAACTAATTATAATTATATTAGTGTTTCTGATGGTTATTTTGTTATAATTTGTAATAATAGTTGTCACTGTGACATAATTATGTCGGACATATTGACTGGATAATGGTTGTCACTGTGACATAATTATGTTGGACATATTCACTGGATAATATGTATTTCATATGAATGACATCTGGGGAGTTAACTTTACTTCTTCCTTACATAACTGGTTGTCTGTTACTACAATGACATTATTACTGTTATTATGCTTGCAGTTGTTGTTGCTATTTGCATATAATCACATCTCAAACAGTCACCTGCAACACCTATATTTATACTTGATTTGGCAGGGTGGCTGTGTCTTTGGTGGGGACGTATCATAGACCAGGGATGCGTTGAGACACAGCTTTGGAACACCTCCTCGTGGTCCTGCTGGGCAACGACAGTCTTGGGAGTCTGCATTAGCATGAGCTTCCGGGGCTGGCGGCCTAGTTTCGATAAAGGGCAATGGCTATTTGACCAGAGCCTCCCACACGGTGGCATAATGACTCTTGGGTTTCATTATGATGTACCTGGGACGAATGCGGGAGAGCACTCCTATGGGGGTAACTACGGCTATTTGAGTTGTCTCCCTAGAGTACCGATAAGGTGACGCAAGCCTTAGGGCTCAACACTCTAAAATGGTTTGACCAACCCATGTGGAGGGGCGGGAATGGGGGAGCTTTGAAGCAACCTCCAGGGGCGATAATCTCATGTAGGATGCCCTGGTTGCAACCTCATGACAATTAGTACCCCTCTCCCCCCGAACATGCACTCTTGGTCCTGGAGGCTTGTGAGGGTTATATTTTTGAAGGACCAACCTCCTAAGCCAAGGTGTGAGGCATTCATGCCAAAGGCTGCATGGCACTGGGGTGGTTATTGGCCAGTGTCACGAACGATCCCCTCGGGGCAGCAGGCAGCACCCCATTGTATTTATGCCTTCCACCCACATGGGGCTCTGCGAGTGGTGACCTTTAAATCCCCATTACTCGTGGGACCGAAATGAAAAAAACGAACCAAATCAAAAACCAGTCACAAGGACCTTATACTGAAGAGGGAGCCCCCCCTCAAGGGGATCCCTACGAGAGATGCTTCAGCAGGGGGCTGGAAGCGCTGGTGAACCATTAAGGGGCCCAGATGCAACCAGCGAACCTGCTGTTGAAATTTCAGCCAAAGGCAAGGATGAACCAGTGATTCAAAACTTGTCAGAGGCAAAACTAAAAACTACTCTCTTGGGGGTCATTAGTACTGACACACCACTGCAGAGAGCCAGTACTTCTGACATACCTGCAGCAGGGGAAAGACTGGGACACCTAGGCTCTGGAGTAGGTGGACCCCGTCTCACGAAGAAAGCCTTGTCTGGATGCGCTATACGGAAGTTAAAAAAGGCAAAAGCTGAGACAAGCAAAGCAGGAACTGGGAGCAATTAGGAAATGCAAGCTCGTCCAAGCAGGGAGAAACCCCCACCAGCACCTTTAAGAGGCCAAGGTCGGAGGGCAGTACACCTACAGAAACGGCCAGAACTCTGAAAAAGCCCAGGGACTGTAAAGGACCAGGGACTTACAAGGAGGCTCTGACCAATATAAAGGTAGCTATCTTCAAGGAAACTTACCCTGAGGATAAGCTTACGGAAAACGACCAAAATTCCATTCTGGAAGCATTGGACGAGGTGTTACGTAGGACTCCAAAGGAAGAACTACCAAACCTGAAATCCTACAGACTGTTGGGAGGTGCACTTATCTATATATGTGCTGACCAACAGTCTGGTCAATGGCTCATCAAAGCCACTGACAACCACAGGCTCAAATCAGGGACCAGGATGAAGGCTAGTGATGCCAGGAACCTGCCTAAGCCTGTTAAAGCAGCTCTCCAGACTAGGGACAAAATTGACCAAAACCAGGAAGAGCTGCTGAAATGGATTGCAGACCTTAATCTGGGACTTCATACAGAGAACTGGAAGGTACTAGACAAGCAATCTGAATCGAAAAGCCAAAGGCTCATCTTATTCATAGACCAGGACTCCCATACTATTATACAGAGGACCGGTTACAAAATATTTACAGGACTCTCACAGGGGACTGTTAAGGTGCTGGATGATCCTGAAGTTCAGCACTGGGTAGAACCCGTGACAGACACTGTATCTTCCAACCCGGTCTCTGAGGAGGAAGGGGATGAAGTACCCAGCCCCCTGGATGACCAAAGCAAAACGGATCAGGGGACCCCTTCACATGGAACCCAGTCCGAGAACAGAGAGGGACATAAGATGGAAATTGACCCCTCCTCAATTTGAAGAGATCATGAAATTTCTTCAGATCAACCTACACCACAGCAAAGCTGCCACGGCAGCTCTGTGCCAACAGCTAGCTGAGGGTAGGCCAGATATAGCACTTATTCAGGAACCTTCGATATACAAGGGTCAAATAAGGGGCTTAACTAATACAGAGGGAACAGTCTACTCTGTTGTACCCAGTAATGATGCACAATCTTGTGTTTATATCAGGAATCGTGTTAATGCCTTGCCTTTGCTGGAACTCTGTTCTAGGGATACAAAAGCGGTAAGGATAACATACCCATATCGAGAAGGCAGCAAGGAGCTGATTGTTGCTTCAGTCTACCTTCCATACGACTTGGATGAACCATCACCAAGTAAGGAAATGAGGGACATCGACATCATAGACTACTGTTGTAGCAGGAAAAGCAACTTATCATTGGGTGTGATGCCAACGCGCACCACATCTTGTGGGGGAGCACCGGCACTAACCCAAGGGGAGAGAGCCTTATGGAATTTCTGGTGAGTTAAAACCTGAATATTCTAAACCATGGTAACGAACCTACCTTTGTGGTTTGCAATAGGAAGGAGGTTACTGGTTTGACACTAGGGACAAACGACATAGGAAACCTGGTAAGTAACTGGCATGTATCTGATGAGCCGTCCCTATCGGATCACAGATATACCGTATGTCCAAAAAGTATCCGACTTTATTTTTTTCCACTGTAAGTAATGGCCAAAGGGGTGGGGAACTGAGCGTAGTGGTAGAAGGGACTTTCATTGCACATGTGTGATTTTTTGCTGACTTGCAACACTGCCAGATGCGTCTGTGGCTGCCAGATAGTGAAGTGGTGTAACACATGTTCGTCGCATTCTCGTTTCGCTCAAGATGACAGAATGCTTGGAGCAGTGATACTCCATTAAGTTTTGTCAGAAACTTGGGGTACTCAAGCGGAAACAATTCGCAAAATTCAGCAGGCTTTCAGCGATGATGCAATGGGGGTCACTCAAATTAAAGAGTGGTTCAACTGCTTTAAACATGGCCGTATGTCGGCGGACAGTGAGCAGCGTTCTGGGAGACCGTCAACAACCTGAAATGCTGATGTCATTGAAAAAGTGCCGACACTGATCATGGAGGATCGTCGTTTGGCCATCTGTGAAGTTCCTGATGAGGTTGGGATTAGCAGAAGTTCAGCAAACACAATTTTAACTGAGGATTTGGGCATGCGAAGAGTGGCGGCAAAATTTGTGCCCAAGCTGCTTTCGCCAGAGTAGCAGCAACTCCACCTTGAGGTCGCACAGGACATGCTGGAGTGCGCCAACAGGGATCCTGAGTTCCTGAAGACTGTGATCACTGGTAACGAGTCGTGGGTGTATGGATATGACCCGGAAACCAAGGTCCAGGCATCACAATGGAAGCACCCAACATCCCCGAGGCCCAAAAGAGCACGACAGGCTCGGAGCAATATGAAGTTGATACTGACTGTTTTTTTCGATTACTGGGGTGTTGTGCATCATGAGTACGTACCACTAGGTCAAACTGTCAATAAGGAGTACTACTAAGAAGTCCTCCACCATCTTTGTGATGCAGTTCGGCGCAAGAGACCGGAGCTGTGGGACGCACACAAGTGGCAGCTGCATCATGACAACGCCCCAGCTTATTCATCGCACCTGATCCAGGGTTTCCTGGCCAAGCACGGCATTCCGCAGGTTCGCCAGGCTCCCTACTCTCCTGACATGGCTCCTTGATTTCTGGTTGTTCCCGAGATTGAAGATATGGCTAAAAGGCTGCCGTTTTGACAGCCGCGAGGACATCATACAGAATGCGACGGTGCAGCTGCACGCCATTCCAAAAGAAGCCTTCCAGAATTGCTTCCAGTGATGGAAGGACCGCTGGGCTAAGTGTTTAGAGTCACAAGGGGCCAACTTTGAAGGGGATTAGGTATTGTAAGCACCCGGATACAGAACTTTGTTTTCCCGGCCCAAGGTTGGATACTTTTTGGAGAGAGTAGTACATGCTTTAAAATAAGTAATATTACAGTAGATCAAGCTACTTATAGGAATCCTAAGAGAACCAATTGGGAGTCTTACAAAGACGACCTAAAGGTAAATCTAGAGACCATCTCGCATAATATACGCACAATAAAGGATGCTGATTGGTCCGCTGACCAGTTGCAATGGGCTGTTATCTCGTCCGTTAATCAGAATTGTCCGGCTAAGACCACTCGGGGACCAAGGAGAATGCCTTGGTGGAATAAACAGCTGAGTGGGCTTAGGATCAAAACAAGGTTGTTCAATACAGCTAAAAGAACAAGGCAGTGGGACACCTACAAGGAAGCCCTTACCTGTTACAACAAAGAAATAAGGAAAGCCAAGCAATCCTCATGGAGGAGACACTGCCAGGAGATCAATGATGTACCAGGCGGTGCCAGATTCATGAGAATCATGGCAAAACAGGCGACCAAAAAGGTCAGCACAATTTAGCTGCCTAATGGACAGTATACTTAAACAGGAAGGGAGACGCTGAATGAATTATTCAGAGTTCACTTTCCTGATTCAAAATTGATTGACAATTTGGACAATGGGCAGGGTCAGCAAAACCTGGACACTTACCAAAGCAAGATGAACAGGGTAGACTTGAACCTGGCCAAAGTCATAATTAATCAATCAAAAATAAGATGGGCACTGAACACTTTTAGACCATTTAAATCAGTGGGAACAGATGGAATTGTACCGGCACTTTTGTGGCATGGGGCGGAACTTTTAGTTCCACACCTATGTCGCATATATAGAGCCTGCTTGGCATATGGTTTCATCCCCACAGCCTGGAGGCAGGTTAATGTGACGTTTATTCCAAAGCCCGGGAAACTTGATTATACCAATGCTAAGGCTTATCGTTCTATCAGCCTGTCATCTTTCCTTTTGAAAACAATGGAGAAACTTATGGATAGGCATATCAGGGACGGGGTATTGAGGACATATCCTCTACACCAAAACCAACATGCCTACCAAACAGATAAATCCACCGAAAGTGCACTACACAATGTGGCAACACGCATAGAAAGTGCGATTGAACACAAGGATATTGCCTTAGGAGCATTCCTTGATATAGAGGGAGCTTTTGATAGAACCTCATTTGATATAATCAAACAGGCTGCTGGAAGGCATGGCATAGAGCCTGCAATATACAGATGGATCAATGCTATGCTGGAAAGCAGAACCACAGCTGCTACATTATCGGGAGAAACCCTGGGGGTGTCCACGTCTAGGGGATGTCCGCAGGGGGGCGTACTTTCGCCTCTGCTGTGGAGCCTGGTCATCGACAATCTCCTGTGTGGACTTAAATGATGATGCGTATTATACAGTAGGATATACTGATGACATAGCAATCCTCATAAATGGAAAATTCCTTTCGACCGTATCAGAGCATCTTCAAACAGCTCTGTACATGGTCCAACGATGGTGTGAAACAACAGGTCTTTCCATCAACCCCAACAAGATGGTAATTATACCGTTTACTAGGAAGAGAAATATAAAGGGTCTTAAGGGACCCACTCTCTTCAATAAGACAATCCAGCTCTCCCGCGATGTCAAGTACCTTGGTCTAGAATTAGACAAGGGACTGACATGGAAAAAGCAGCTGGACAAAGTCATTAACAAAGCCTATAAGGCGTTTTGGACATGCAGAAGCATGTTTGGTAAAACTTGGGGACTGCAGCAACACGTTATACATTGGATATACACTGCGGTTGCTAGACCCATAATTACTTATGGTGCCACAGTTTGGTGGACCAGAGTTAAACTCAAGACAAGCAAGACAGAACTTAGCATATTGCAAAGGCTGGCTTGCTTAGGTATCACAGGAACATTTCGAACATCTCCAACAGCTGCACTGGAGATACTCCTTGGACTCCCCCCACTGCATGTACAGTTGGATGCAAGAGGCCAGGGCAGGAATTTACTGTCTCCAGTGCAGTGGACAATGGAAACCTGGATCCGATGGTTTTGGCCATGCATACATAACTCAGGACACGAAAAAAGAAGCCATACTACAAATGGGGTCTGACAAAATGATACTGAGACATGTATATGAAAAACCCTTCACAGTCAGATTTCCTGACAGGAGTGAATGGGAAGACGGGTTTCGGCCTGATAGAAAAGGGGAACTGATCTGGTATACAGATGGTTCCAAGACAAATAAGGGCACTGGAGCTGGTGTGTACTACCATGGCACGAGGCAGAAACTTAGTTTCAGCCTTGGGCAGTACACGACAGTATTCCAGGCAGAAGTATATGCCATTAAGGCATGTATTATGGAGAATTTAGATAGGAACTATAGAAATAGGAACATCTACATTCTATCTGACAGCCAAGCTGCACTTAAAGTGCTTGACAAACACCAGATCAATTCAAAATTGATCTGGGATTGCCACCAAACCCTCATGGAACTGGCCAAACATAACAGGGTACAACTGGTATGGGTGCCAGGGCATGAGGGTATTGCTGGAAATGAAGCAGCAGACCAATTAGCTAAAACTGAAGCTGAACATCTGTTCATAGGACCTGAACCAGCCTGTGGCATCTCTCTAGGAGTTGCCAAACAGGCAATCAGGGACTGGACTAACATAAAACATAAGAAATACTGGGGATCCTTAACTGGACTCAGGCAAGCAAAGGGACTCATACGAGGACCTTCCACTAAAAGAGCAAAGGAACTCTTGAAGCTAAACCAGAACCAGCTACGATGGGTGGTAGGACTACTTACAGGACACTGTCACCTCAAAGGACACCTGTTCAAACTGGGACTAAGTGACAGTCCCACTTGTGAGAGGTGTCAGACAGAAAATGAAACAGCCACACACATCCTGTGTGAATGTGAGGCTTTAGCTTATTTAAGACTGCGTCACTTGGGTCAATACTTTATGGAACCAAGTGACCATTTTGACACCCCCACATCCAAAATCCTGCGCTTCATCTGAAGTGCGGGGTTGCTGAGGGAATAATTAAAAAAGGGGAAGCACAATGCACCGCTGAGTTCGCGGTGCAAGGGCCGAGAAGGCCTACCCCTCATTCATTCATTCATTCATTCATTCATTCATTCATTATACTTGACTTCTGCTGTGCAGCAGTTTGATATACAGTGAAACCTTGAGCTATCATTCCCAGACGTATCGCTTTCCCAAATCCATCATTCAATTTCTGTGGTCCCTGAACAAATCCTATTTAAACTATGGAAACAAAACCTGCATCAATGGTTCTTTGATTTATCATTTTCCCACATCCATTGGTCAGAATTTTTGGTGCTGAAAAACGTTAATCCTGGATTGATCATTTTTAAGAAAGAGCAATACCACACAAACAAATGTTAGTACGCATCAGTAGTAGTAACAGTAGCTGATGTTTCTGGAACATGATGTAGCAAGTTACAGTTTTGGCTCTGTACTACTAGCTATGCGACCTTGAGAGTGTCTTACCTACCACACAATGAGCTGGATGGGAAGGGGGGCTAGCGAGAGCCTGGTCCAGCTGGAAAATCTTTGCTGTATGTTAGTGTGAATCATTTCAATTCGCCCTTTTGACTAGCTGAGTACACAGTTAATCACATGTGTTTGAGCCTCTACAGTGCTTCATGTTAGTGTTAGCATCACTGTTATCTTTAAAACAAATTTCTCCCACATAGCGTTTCCTGTGAAACAAGTTCGGGCTTTAGAAGAATGACTGCACATCACAGAAGAGGTGGAGAAAAATCCATTACAGAAGAGGACTGATGTAGTCAAGTGACTAGGCCTGCCATCAACAACCCTAAATTCAATTATTGGGAAGAAAAGGGAGATCTGAGAGCAGGCTGATAAGTGTGGTACATCAGCCAAGAAGAGGAAGATGGGCAAGGAGATGACTTACAGCAAGCTGGAAAATGTCCTCTTTGCCTGGTACCAGCAGGCCCAAGCATCAGGCATACCTATGAATGGGGCCATCCTACAGGAGAAATCTTAAAAATAGTTGCAAAAATGTGGATTGAGAACATTTCAGCTTCAAGTGGTTGCATCTCCCACTTCAAGGAACGCCAGTTCCTGGTATTTAAGAAAATGGCTGGGGAGAGTGCTGCTGTGGACACCAAAGCCACGTAACATCTATAATGTAGATGAAACAGGCCTATTTTTCAACTGCCTGCCAGACCAAACGCTGACATTGAAATGAGAGACCTGCCATGGAGGAAAAGCTGTGAAGGAGCAACTTACGGTGCTACTGTGCACAAAGAGTGATGGCTCAGACAAACAAACACCCATCATTATTGGAAGGTCCATGAAACCACGGTGTTTAAAAAATGTAAAGAAGCTACCTGTGACCTACCATGCCAGCTCAAATGCATGGATGACATTGGAGATTTTCAGAGACTTTCTGCATGCTCTTGATGCATCATTTGGCGCACTAGGCAAGAAAATCCTCCTCTTTGTAGATAATTGTGCTGCCCATTCTCCAGACACATCCTCTTTGAGGTGGTGGTGGTGGAGGAGGTGGTGGTGGTGGTGAGGTTAGCCTTAAGCACTGGATGCCTTTTATCCCCAGGAATATTATTGGTAGTCATTTCCGTTAGAGGCTGAGCTGACCCCAGGGCCATAGTGTGGCTGGAAGGATTAGGTGAATTGAAAAATGCAGTGACCTCATCAGGAATTGAACCCACGACCTTCCAGCTTGAAGCACAGTGCCTCAACCAACTATGCTAAAATATGCCCCATTTGATGGGGGACAAAACCTTAATTATATGTATGCTACACAGTGGAATTCTGTGATGTCTTTGTCCAATGGCAATGGAAGCTCAGGTGAAAATGAAACCTGTCTGACAGATAAGGGAATAGACTGCACAGTGCCTCAGTAAATAAGCCAAGCACATAAAAAACAATGAAACAAGCTACCGGATTGAAGCAGAAATTCAGAGGATATCATGGTGATGTACATTTCTCAGTGGTTATAGCTTTGTGGGGAAAAAGCTGCCCTGTGATTCTGGAATGAGAACTTTCTCCTAGACAAGGGGAGGAAAGAGAGGATGGGTTAACAGGAGATAAACTTTAGATAACTTTAGAAGCAAAACTGCAAGTACAGTTGGTGCAAATGTTAGGAAAACAATGGAAAGTACTTATGAAGAAGGTGCAGGAAAAAGAAGCCCTTGTTTTATGCAACAATTTTCAATTTTCGTAATGTTAAGAAATGGATGACTGTAATGGCTTTGTTGATATAGTGAAATCCTCATTATATGCCATACTGGCTGCATCACGGTAATTTCAAGAAGTTATTTCTACATTATAGAAACAACAAACAAATGATACTCAAGATGCACAAAGTATGCAAAAATAATTAAAAAACACTATTTCTAAATATAAATAAGTAAATATAAAAGATTTGAGGTTTTCACGGCAGTGACTATGAAGAAAGCAGTTTTCTGGTATTTGGCACCATGTAGATGTGGTGTTAAAAGACGTTTCGGGGAACATATCACCTCCATCTTCAGGGTAGAAGGAAAAATATAAGAAATCCGCAACCAAAGAGACCGTGAGAACCGGTAAAAGCAGACTGGTGTTGGAAATATACACAGCTNACCCCCCAGCTTAAGGGTTAGTGCCCTCACTTTAACCTTGCCTTTCTCCCCCCCGCCCCAACACAATATCATATACAAACCCTGCTTCTGACCAAGCCCCTTCACCCCTCCCACTCCACTGATTTCCCACGCAGACTCCCCCCCCTTCCTTCACTGCTCTCACATAACTGAGTTTATTTCCAACACCAGTCTGCTTGTACCGGTTCTCACAGTCTCTTTGCTTGCAGATTTTATTTTTCCTTCTACCCTGAAGATGGAGGCGATACGTTCCTCCGAAACGTCGGTTAACACCACATCTACATGGTGCCACATCCCAGAAGACTGCTTTCTTCAAGTAAATATATGACTGTCAGTCGTGGGGAATTACCATCAAAATGGAAGAAATGATTAGGTGGTCTGCGATTTGTAGTTTGGTTGTCCACTTGGTTCTCTCCAGCCAGAAGATTGTGATCCAGATGATTTGCTGCTCCCAAACCTGCCGGACTCTGAATACTCAGAACCATTCTACAAGTAGGACATGATGTGTCTTGCTCCAACCAAGACTGCAAACATGAACTGCAACAATAATTGCTATCATTAATAAATCTAGACATAAAATAAATAAAAATGTTATTTTGGGTGTGGGTCTCTCACTATAAGGGAGATCTCAGACTGGGGGTGCAGAAAATTACACAACAGAGACCTAAAAATTGCATACTTTACCTGATATTAAGTTCAGGGACACCCAGATGGCAAAATGCATGCCATATGCAGCTTACCAATTGGTTCTGTGCTCCCCATAAGAGTGTCCTACAACTCCCCAAAATATGAGGGAGAGTCACTAAATAGGGCACAAATGGAAGTAAAACAACTGTAATGGACAGGTTTTCTATGTATATCACTAGGCAGCAGCACAGTCCAGCTCTGTGATGGTCTCGGGAGCAGACATGCATGTGCATGCTAAGAGGTTACTTTCAATAGTCAAAATGGCGAAGAGCAACGTTCTGTTATGTGTATTTTGTGGGCAAAAGGTTGCAATGCAGAGAATATTTATGTGTTTCCTGTATTCAGTGAGAAGTGTTTGTCGCATAAAGCGGTTCACAACCAGATCGAGAAATTTCTTTCAAGGACGTTAGAAAGTCGCAGATGATGCCCAACCAGGTCGCCCTGTTGAGACTGTAACAAATCAACTGTGCATTGGGTGGAAGAGCAGATTCGAGCTTACAGCAGGATAACGATAGACAGTGTAGCAACTGCACTAGGATGTTCCAATGGTTTAGCATACAGCATAATGCAAGATCATTTGTATGAAGTTTCAATGAAGTTTCAGAAAGTGTGCATATGGTGGGTGCCCAGAGAACTGATGGATGGAGACAAAATTAAACTAATGGGTCTGTCCTTCCAACATCTCTTACAGTAAGCAGATGAAGGAGAAGATATGCTTAACAGGATTATTACTGGAGATCAATCATGGGTTCAGCACTATCAACCTAAATCAAAACATGCTTCAATGCAATGGAAACAGCCCAGTTTTCTTTCAACCAAAAAGCCTAAGATTATGCCATCAGCTGGGAAGGTTATTCTTGCCATCTTCTGGGACTCTCAGAGAGTACTGTTAGCCCATTTTCAGAAGTGTGGTGAAAATGTGAATTCTGCTTTGTACTATGAAGTTCTGTTGATGCTACAGGATGTAATTTGCAGAAAACCTCCAGGCCAACTGGCAAGAGGGGTACTGCTTCATCATCACAATGCCAGACCCGTAGAGCTCCAGCAACCCAGGAGAGAATTCAAGAACTAAAGTGGGAACTTCTTGAACATCTGCCTTAGAGCCCAGAATTGGCCCCTAGTTACTTCCATTTGTTTTGTCTGCTAAAAAAACGCCGTAGTGGCAAATATTTCACTGATGATGAAGAGGTTGAAACGGAGGTGGACAAGTAGCTGAGACAAGTCAGAAGACTTCTACGCTGCAGGTTTCGACGCGCTGGTAAAGTGATAGGACAAGTGTATAAATGTTGGAGGACATGTCGAGAAATAAATGTTTTTTTCCAGGTTCAAATATCACATGTTCTATCTTTTATATCCACTTGTGCCCTATTTACTTACTGTTCCTAATATTAATGTTTTCCTCTTCATTAAAAAAGGCAGCCAATCTTGGTAAAAAATCTTTATGAAATATATTTACGTTTGATAATATGCTGTGTAATTCTTCAATTGATTTCATATGACACCTAATAAATAACTAAGAAAGTCCTGGAATTTGCATGAGCAGTATTATTAGTATCATATGGAATAATAAAAATTTATCAGACCCTCAGCAGCTGATTTTAATTCAATAAATGTTTTTGAAATGTATGGGTTCAATTCCTTATCTGTACTTCATAGATCTGATCACTGTAGGGCAGATATTTGTACTGATATATCGGGAAAACATTTATTTTAATAATGCAGGACATAGGTTATGTAGGGCACAAAGCAGGCTTTTAGTAGATTGATGTTAGGCATCCCTGATTTAGGTTATTAAAGCCAGAAAGGACATATAGCACACATGAGGAATGAAATACACAGAACATTTTAGTCAGGAAATGAGCAGCTGGTGGTAAAATGCTGGGTTCCTATGTGCTTTCATCTAGAAGACTTGTTCTGAACACAGTTTACACAGTATCTCTATACGAAGGGGGACCCAAAAATAACCGGAACCGACCTGTTGCGCGCGCATGCTTTGTAGTTACGAGTTGTGCTGCTAGGTGGTGTTAGCTGGGGGTCTCCCGCGCCTGTTAGTGAGCTGGCATCAGTCTGAGTTAAGTGGTTTGTCTGTGGTGCTCTGTTGTGTGCGTTCCTGTTTCAACCCTTTGGCGATTAGTGAGATGGCCGACCAGAAGGAACAAAGAGTGTGCATGAAATTTTGCTTTCTGTTAGGGAAAACTGCAGCCGAGACTGTTGGGATGCTTCGGCAAGCCTTTAATGATGATGCTTTGGGGAAATCACAGGT
>NW_019743151.1:493338-509826 GCF_002891405.2 Cryptotermes secundus | reverse complement strand
ATCTCACTAATCGCCAAAGGGTTGAAACAGGAACGCACACAACAGAGCACCACAGACAAACCACTTAACTCAGACTGACGCCAGCTCACTAACAGTCACAGGAGACCCCCAGCTAACACCACCTAGCAGCACAACTTGTAACTACAAAGCATGCACGCGCAATAGGTCGGTTCGGTTATTTTTGGGTCCCCCCTCGTACACTAGAAGGGTTTTAAGAGTTTCAGTTCATTAGGACAGTGACTGGTGATTAATTGTGCTAAGTGACATGCTAAAACATGGATGAAAATCCTTAACCAGGCTGTTCTGGGACTTCTTCCACAAAGAAACATTTCCCAAGGAAAAGTATTTTGTATGGGTAAATACCTCTTCTTTCCAAGTGTGAGTAAGACAGAGATAACATTCACATCCAAATGTAGGGCACAATATTCCTGTTGCTGATCCCTTGCTGAAGCATTGCAACACCACACAGGGAACAGTTATAGAGATACAGACTTCACATCCAAATGTAGGACACAATATTCCTGTTGCTGATCCCTTGCTGAAGCATTGCAATGCCACACAGGGAACAGTTATAGAGATACAGACTTCACATCCAAATGTAGGGCACAATATTCCTGTTGCTGATCCCTTGCTGAAGCATTGCAACACCACACAGGGAACAGTTATAGAGATACAGACTTCACATCCAAATGTAGGACACAATATTCCCGTTGCTGATCCCTTGCTGAAGCATTGCAACGCCACACAGGGAACAGTTATAGAGATACAGATTTCACATCCAAATGTAGGGCACAATATTCCTGTTGCTGATCCCTTGCTGAAGCATTGCAACACCACACAGGGAACAGTTATAGATAGAGACAAGGCAGGAAGAAATTGTGAGCCTACTTCTACCCAATGAAGATGCTTTGCGACTTGTATCAGAATAACTTAAGTATTCAGAGGTTCACAAACATGGTCTAATCAAGGTCTTCTTCTTTTATACTGATGCAGTGGCACACTTTATACCATATAATTAATGATTTAACAAATGAAGCACTCTTTTCCCTAATTTGATTTCTCATATTATGTACTGTTATCATTAACCACGTCATGTGGCACTTTGTACTGTAGTGGGTATTACATCTCTACATGTCATGAATGTTTCCAACTACACCATTGTAGATAAAACGACAGTCGGCAATGCAAATTTGTACGTTGTGCTTGCTGGATCTTCAAGTTACTTCAGAGTGTGACAAGAAGGTGCTGACTGCTTCACAGCTGTCAGGGTTCAAGATTTTGTGAGTAAACATCATGGCAGGTCCTAGCAAATGTCAGTGACAGCAGTAGCATGCATCATGGCATATGGGCAAAGTCAGGTGCTGAGCGACCACATTTTCCATTTACTAACAAGCCTGGCAGAACTGTTAATTTAGAAGACACCAGCAACCCCCTGGAATATTTTACTTCTTTTGTACACCAGAAATTGTGGAACAGCCAGAGAAACAAATTGGTAGGCCAAAAAGTTTTTAGAAAAAAAAAGCCTACTCTTAAACAAAGATCTACAATCCATTACTGGAAGGAGATGAACAGAAATGAAATAATGACGTTGCTGGCATTCTTTCTGTTATAGGAACTTCAACACAAACTGGACAACAAGAGTCATTTTTTCTGAAGGAGAATTCTGCAAACATCCACATTTTTGGGCCTGTTCAACGATAGGAGGTTTTCATTTTGTTGACAACGAAAAGTGTCAACATCATGAAACAAGGTACAACTGCAAAAACTTTAAGGTGGGCCTGTGTGCTGCATCATTTCCAGCGTTACCATATGGCACCAAATTCTAGAGGTGTGAAAGGGGATCAAGGTTCAACAAGTGGCCAAGAAGTATCTGAATGTAAGGTTTCAGTGGCTAAAAAATGTACAATGGGTTGGTACTAAAAACTATACCATAATTATAAAGACCTTCACAGTATGTGCCAATGGAGTTGCAACATTGTTTCTGGTGGTATAATCCTTTTAGTGATGACTTCATAATCTGTACAAGATAATGCTTTTGCAGTTAATGTTTGGAAGAGCTTTTGTTGCACAGTTCATTCATCCACAGGAGCCCTGAGCTTACAAAGCAAGTACACATTTAGACCACATGGCATTAAGAAACATCTGTTATCAATGAGGCAGTCACAGCTGTAGTAGGTCCTAGTGAAATGTCACAAGAAACAAACATGTGGATGTGTGTTTAGGCTGGAGCTGGTTTTGTCTGTCAGCTTCTATTATCATGTTTCGTCTCTAAACACCAGACACTGGTCAGGACTGCATAATAGTCAGACATGCCTTTGTGATCATGTATTGGGAACTGAAATGTATGTCTGTGGCAACAATGGTGTAATTTTTTAAAATAAAGCCAAAGGTACAGAATTTTATAAATAAATATATATATATATATATATATATATACTTTAATGTAACAGCTATATAAGTAAAAATATTGATATATGAACTCTGATAATTAGTCTTTCAGAGACATTTTGTTTCATAGTTACATAACACATGGTTGAGATAGTGACATTTAAAAAGGGAGCAACAATTATAAAATTAAACACCACAGCAACAAATTTAAATATCCCACTGAAGGAGAGATGAGATCACAGAAAATATACCACTTAACTATGTAGTTAATAATGTGGATGTTGGTTGGTTCATTATGTACTAGGATTTCCATCATCCCCCAACATAACAAACATAATTACAAAAATTACACAAATTATGAATAGTCAAGTAAAACAGAAACAAAAAGAGGCTGAAACTGCATCAAGCCTTATTACATACTTGTGAAATAGATGAGTACATGGCAGCTTTCTGGCTGCTTCCATCTTCTCCCAACATATGGCACAGTTATCAGAATTTTCTGCAAGTTCTTCAGCGGAAGCCATTGGATAACTGAAAAGTTAAATGCATTTCTCAATATTTCAATACTTATAGTGGGCTGCTGTAAATAAATAATTCTGTATATTAATTATTTCACATGTGTTATTGCTCTCTATCAGTAACATATAACATCAACTCAAAAATATAGTTTCACAGCCGGTCTACCTTATGTCAGGAGGTAATTCAGGTGAAGAATATTAAGGGAACATTGGTTCTATTTCCAACTGCTGAGAAGCTATAGAGTTTTTAAGATGTGCAAAACAACAAACGCCCATTTCTCTGACACTTACATAAGACAGCAACACTAGTGAAGGTTTTGTGACCACTACTGATATCTGTTATACTTCTGGGTTCTGTGATGGCAACAGCAGGGCAGCAGTTGACAAATATCATAAACTTCACATGTAAAGAAAGCAGTCATAAATTTCACGTGTAAAAGTCGCCAAACTTATGAATGTAAGCTGACTGTTGCAGTGCAAGTTCATTAAGCGAAAAAAGAAAAGAGTAAAAATTAACACTCTTCGTTTTAGTGAAAATATGCAAATCAAGCATTCATATCATAAGCAATACCTGTACTTTATTTCGATACTGCTTACTGCCAATAATCTGAGATCAGATTTCAGACACTGTCTCACAAATTAAATGACTGTCATTTCTGTTGCTCTCAAAACAATCACATACAAGCCAAGAATGAAGAACTGTCTTTGTCAGCAGCAGACATTTCATTAACAAACTGTACTCGAGGCTGGTCATTTACCAGTGCTTTGTCCAGACTATTATACTTCACTAAGGTTGGACAGTAAGAGACCATGACAAAATATAATATTCTTTTTCAGAATGCACTTTGAATATGTAGTTCTTCCTTCTGTCCAGATCACGCCTTCATAGCATTTCAGAGCAATTAAATGTAAGTTCATGATGGATCAAATTCATGCAGTCCTCTGGGTACAGCAATGCATCCAATGATAAAAATTACAGATATTTTAGAGGTATCAGCTCTGAGAGAATGGTAAGTAAAAAAAAGTAAAGCTATCCCTGTAACAGGCCGTGAAGGCCCATAGGGTTGTGAGATGTTGAGGGTTCCACATTATCTACACAATAGGCTCAAAGATGGTGGTAAGGTTGTCAGCCTTACGCGCTGGCCATGCTTTACTCCCAAGGAAAATTATTTAATTCATTCCTGGTACTCATTTCTGTTAGAGGCTGAGTAAACCCTAGGGCCTAGTGCAGCTGGAAGCATTAGGACAATTGAAAAAATTTGATGATCTCATCAGGACTTGAACCCACGACCTTACGGCTTCTAGCATTGCCCCCATCTTTATATAGTACACTTCAAAAATTGGCCCAATACATCAGTGGATATAATATGCGATTGGTGCAAATATAAAATATACACAGCCAAGAATATGAACGGTGTATGGTGATGTGTTTTGACAGTTTAGTGAGCTAAGACTTTCTCAAAATAAATAACTTACTTTTGCTCCATGTGACTGAGCACCCAGAGGTAGTTGCGATGTTTTTTGATTCGTCGCTGAATCTCGTGGCATAGAAATCTGAGTTGCATGCAAATGACTAAGGATGCCATAGAAAGGAATATGTTGCTCCATAGAAGCATATGCAGGTGATGGATCAAGTCAATGAGAAGTGCTGCCAACTCAAAAACAAGCTCTGTGTAGTAGGCAACAGGTCCTCTCTTCTCCCACACTCGACCTCCACTCCCATCACCATGTCGCATATCGTACAGGTATAGTGCATAACGCAGGATCACATGAAGCGTCTGCACACTCAGCTGAATGCACTGTAACAGTGAAGGTACATTGCTAGCCTTCATTCCTCACATGCTGCATATATGCAATGTTCACTTACACATTACATTTTACATTATGCATAAAGATGCAGGATATTTGTTAGAAAGGCAATAGTTTTTCAGATTTTCAAGTAATTCCTCCTTTTATGAAATCCAAAGAGTCAGTACCATGTTCATAACAGTCCATTACTTAACCCTGTCCTAAGTTGGTTACATCCAGATCACATTTCCACACCCTAGTTCTCTAAGTTCTAGCTTAATATTATCCTTCAATCTATGGCCAGGTGTCCCATCTAATCTCTTTCCTTGCATGTTCCCACAAAAGTCATATCTCATGTGTGCTATGTGTCATGCCCACCCTCTTTGATCTGTGGGAACATCGCACATACTAACACGCGGTTTCGCTGGTCTAACAGACAGCACTCACTCCTAGTCAATATCACATTGCTGCACGTTGCTGCCACCACTTGTATTTATACAGCACTCAATGTCCAGCCCACCTGTAGATCATCACGTGCGCTAGCCAATCAGTGCTCACAATCGCAACTGCAAGTTTAAGCTCCGCCCAGCAAGCATGGTATAAAAGCGGAGCCCAAAGCTTGCAATCATCAGTGATCACATTCAGTATCAGAGTGATAAGCTCTTTACTGCGCCAAAGGCAGTTACCGCAACTCTCCAGCAACCGCGCTCTGCTACCAGACAGCTAACATAGCTGCTGCAGCTCTCCTGCAGCCACGCTCTGCTACTAGACAGCTAACGTAGCTGCCACAACTCTCCAGAAACCACGCTCTGCAACCAGGCAGCTAACGTAGTTGCCGCAATTCTCCAGCAACCTCGCTCTGTGACCAGGCAGCTAACGTAGTTGCCGCAACTCTCCAGCAAACGCGCCGTAGGTAGCTGTTCCTACAGTCGATTTCTGCCCCACGCAGCGACCACACAGGCACCACTGCATGACGTCCTCTCTGGACCCAAAGTCAAGGGCTCCCGCCAGATCACTTGACACCGGAGCTCCACAAGGCATTTGAAGAGTGCAAGGTGAGTTTGTCACACGCCACTCTACTGGCCCACCCCTATCCATCCGTGCCACTTGCACTCGTCACAGATGCCTCCACGTCCACCATGGGTGCCGTGCTACAACAGTGCGTAAGGAACACCTGGCAACCCCTCGCCTTCTTCTTGAAACTTTACCCGGCCCAACAGAAGTACAGCACCTACGACCGCAAGCTATACCTACGAAGCAGTCAAGCATTTCCGCCATATGCTGGAAGCACGTCACTTCACCATCTTCACCGACCACAAGCCAATCACCTACACCTTCCAGCAAAAGGGGGATAAATGCTCACCCCGGCAGTTCAACCATCTAGACTTTGTCTTCCAGTTCACAACCGACATACGACACATCTCTGGACAGGACAACATCATCGCTGACACCCTCTCTCGCGTCGAGTTCGTCACTGCGCCACCACTTTACGACGCACTTGCCGCATCACAGGACAGCAACGATGAACTCCGAGCACTACTGGGGTCACCCACCACCCTGCGGCTCTAGAAACTACCAATCCCTGGTACCGCAGTATCCATCTACTGCAACACGTCTACTGTGAGATCTCAACTGTACGTTCCAGCGCTTCTATGTCTCCAAGTGTTCCAGTCCATCCACGATCTCTCGCACCCAGGCACCAGAGAAACAGCAAAGCTGGTCGCACAGCGATTCATGTGTCCAGGCGTGCAGAACGATTGCCGCACCTGGGCACGTGCTTGCCAGTCCTGCCAGCGCTCCAAAGTCTCCCGTCACAGTTACTCCACTGGGCGACTTTACACCTCCGGCAGCCTGTTTTCTGCACGTCCATATCAACCTTGTGGGACCCCTTCTGATGTCAGCGGGCTACACATACTGCCTCACTGCAGTCGACCGTTTCACCCGCTGGCCAGAAGTCATCCCCATTCCAGACATCACAGCCGACACAGTGGCATGCACCCTACTGACCAGTTGGATATCATGCTTCAGTTGCCCGCAGACCATCACCACCAACCAGGGACGCCAGTTCAAATCTCAACTCTTCCAATCCCTGGCCAGGCTGTGCCGCATCCAGCTTTCATGTACAACTGCACACCACCCAGCAGCTAACGGACTCGTGGAACGCTTCCACCAGACATTGAAGGCAGCCATCATGTGCCATGCAGACCAACAGTGGACTGAGGCGCTTCCCCTGGTTCTCCTCGGAATCCGCACTGCATTCAAGGAGGACCTGCAAGGATCGGTAGCTGAGCTTGTGTACAGCGAGCCCTTAAGAATCCCCGGTGAGCTACTAACTCCAGCTACTGACCCCACATATCCAGCACACCTCATCACAGAGCTCCGCCAGCACATGGCCCGCCTCCTACCAGTCCCAGCAGCACGCCACACCTCCCCAGCTACTTTCGTGCACAGTGACCTCGAGAAGTGCACCCATGTCCTCCTTCAGCAGGACTCAACACGCCGAGCATTGGAACCCCATACAGTGGCCCCTACCAGGTCCTGTCATGGAGAGAGAAGATGCTGCAACTCCTCGAGCACGGAAGGCATGTCACTGTATCAGCCAACAGGGTCAAACCGGCCTACATCCTACAAGAGACAGACCGAGGGAACAGCATCAACCCACCCGTCGCAGCGACCCCGACCGTAGGACTACCTGCCATGCCAACACAGTTCCCTACAAGGATTACACGCTCCGGGCACCACATCCATATCCCCGCTCGCCTGAACATATGAGCATCAATTTTCGTGACGGGGGAGTGATGTGGGAACATCCCACATACTAACACGCGGTTCTGCTGGTCTAACAGACAGCACTCACTCCTTGTCAATATCACATTGCCACACGTTGCTGCCACCACTCGCATTTATACAGCACTCACTGTCCAGCCCACATT
Organism: Cryptotermes secundus; assembly: GCF_002891405.2. Lineage (NCBI taxonomy): Eukaryota > Metazoa > Arthropoda > Insecta > Blattodea > Kalotermitidae > Cryptotermes > Cryptotermes secundus. The sequence continues at coordinate 502,199 of NW_019743151.1, read as the reverse complement.
TACATCGAGTGCGCTAGCCAATCAGCGCTCACAATCGCAACTGCAACTTTAAGCTCTGCCCAGCAAGCATGGTATAAAAGCGGAGCCCAAAGCTCGCAATCATCATCTGGTCATGAGCCCCAGCTCAGGCTCGACACCAAGAGAGACAGACTGACTGACCGTCAGTTGCAACATGACTTTGACTTTGACGCAATCATCAGTGATCACATTCAGTTCAGAGCGATCGGTCACCAGAGTGATGAGGTGTTGACTGCGCCAAAGACAGCTGCCGCAACGCTCCAGCAACCGCGCTCTGCTACTAGACAGCTAATGTAGCTGCCACAACTCTCCAGCAGCCGCGCCGTAGGCAGCTGTTCCTACAGGCGCACGCAGCACCACATTACCGGCCAGACAAACCATTAAATTTATACAATTTAATATATGCAATTGTTACAGATTTACATGTTGTCTTTTAGAACATCAACAATCCCATAGATCTCATCACCTAATAATATTTGAAAAGTATAAATTATGAAGCTCTTCATTATATAATTTTCTCCATTAATCTCTTTCTTCCTCCCTTAGGTCCTAATAGTCACGTGAGCATTTGTTTTCAAACATCTTCTCAACTGAGGAGAGAGAATACAATGATATTAAACTGCTCAGATTATAAGTAACTACATTTATACAAAAGTACACTGCACATCCTCATAACTACTTCAATACACAAGACACAAACACTGTCTTCATAAACCAATTGCTAACCTCTTATGCTTTCAGAAATGGGCATATTATGCTGGAATCAACATTTTTAATAACCTGCCATCTGATCTCAAAGGTCTTATGAATGAAAGGGCACGATTTAAAATAGCACTGAAACGATACTTAAATACACATTCATTCTACTCTGTTGATGAATACCTATTGTCTAGAAAATAACTTATGTATCTTTAAATAGCCTTGTGTGTAGTCACTGTGTATTCTTGGTTTCTCTTGTGTGAGAACTCCACTGGGTCTGTACATGTGTTTTGTATTTATATGACATATTCCACATCCTACAGTCATTTTGACTAACTTTGGATCCATGGAATGCAATGCAATGTAATGTAATGTAATTTAATGTAATACAAACAACTAAATTAGGGCTCCCTGCTTTCTATGAGCATGATAAATAGCACATCTATAAGTGATCTGAGCTTATGACACATAAATAACATTGAGGGCAAATGGATATAAATGTGTGCCATTGTCATCATCAAACTGCCACAGTGCAGGCCATTTCTTGATCTGTTCAGATCCTGGTTGTCTCTTCAAAAGTGAGTGTCTGTACTACTTAATTACTTAGGCTAGTGCCTCTCTCAGCATTCTTCAAAGTAATAAATCTATCTGTTTCAGTTGTTCAGTTTTGACTCAACTTTTAATACAACCAAGATAACTTGGTTCTGTTTGTATATTATTTTATGTGTTTCATAAATTACAACTCAGAATCAATGATTCTGTATCTTTAGCCTTCACTGGCCAGTCTTCTGTATAACAGGGGAGAATTCTGGGAATGAACATGCAGGCTTCATATTCTGCATTTTTATTCTTGTACTTTTACCAAATTATGATTTCCATTACAAAAAGTGATGACGTACACTTTCTTCATATTACACGTTTCTTCGTGTTAATTACATAATTATTTTCAAACATTATATGGACTTCAAGAAATACACCTTTGACAGACAGTACATTCTTAAAACCCTGTTAATTCACATTATAATGATATAGATATCAATAAGTATCACTGAAATCATTAAGACTGTACCTCAGCCACCATGAAGGCAAAGGTATTGAGGCCTCCAAAGAAGCCAACAGCAACACAGATGAGGAACATGACACCTGAAAGCATCAGGATGCTGGCCAGGAGACCCAACAATCGAATGTGGCTCCATCCAGGGGTGGTAGGTGAGAATGATAACTATTAACAAACACACATACAAATAAAAAAATAGTAACTTCTAGTCCTCTATGCAGGCCAATGACATAATTTCCCTTATAGGCTTCAATACTGTAGTATTGAACTACACATCCAGGGTGGACTCTAACATGGGTAACATGGTATGAGGCCTGATCAAGGAGTATGAAGACTGAACCTCCAAAATTAAGATACCGTATTTACAAGTACACTTCTTCGGCATGTCCATATTAATTCCGCAGGAAGCACCTCTTAGAAAATGGCAACAGCTGCTCCATTTCTTTATGTGCAACAGTTTGCATCTCAACAAACATTTTACCTTTGAAAGTTTTTTAAGTTTTGCAAACAGAAAAATGTCACAGGAGCCATCTGTTCTATCCTGACACTTGCTGGAAAGGACCAAGAAGAATGAAAGGCCTAGGTCAGAATTATCATTCTTTGTCTAAGAATCGAACAAGGAACCTACATTCCTACTGTGATAAGCTACAACATATGTGACAATACTGTCACATGTATGAGTGACTACAGATGGAGTTTTGGATTGGATATTGGATTTAATGACCTCATAATTCCATAACTTAATTATAGCGCCATCGCTAATTTACACACACTTAACAAATCGCTGTGTGCATGCTAAGCCTTTTCCAGCCCTGTGTCTTCACTAGTAGTTGCCTGGTAACGGTTTCGAACAATGTCTATTCCTCTGCTTCCAGGCTCAAGTCCTCTCTGAATGGCAGCTCCCTTACAACTGAACTATTTTTTGCTTCAACTGTCCTTATAACCCCTTTGCACAGACCGAGTAGAAAACACAATTTCCAACAGTACCTCTATTGTTACATGCGTGTCCGTTGCCGTGGGAACGTGTTTACCGAGCTGTTGCCTAGAAACGGCTCTAGTATATTTGCCTATATCGCGGTTGTTGCATAGTACTGACTCTACATGCTACGCTGCTCCCTCCTTAAGGCTGTTCATCCCGAATGACCTACAGGCGTACCGCCATTTCTTTTCCAAGGGCTGTGCTTACGATGTCTGTGCTTGGTCTCACCTTCCTACCCGTAGCTCGGTTTTCACGGTGGTTACTCGCCAACCGCTCCCTCCTTAAGGCCGTTCGTCCTGAGCGGCTCCATGATAGCAGTTGCCACGTGTTAGTAACTCCCACCGGGGTTTTGGATTGGAGATTGGATTTACTGACCACTTTAACATGTGACTAGTGACTACACTTAATTATAGCGCCATCGCTGATCCCCACACTTTACAAATCACTACAGCACAAAGACTAATATTCTCAGTCTATTACAGTCTCCACTCGCCGTTGCCTGGTAACGGCTTCCAATGGCGGACGTTCCCCTTAATCTAGGCTCCCCAAATATCCCTGTGCCTCAGCTATCAGTTCTAACAACAATGGCTCAAAATGACTGAACTGCAGTTCTCTGACTAATTCCCAGGCTGGCGGCCATCTCACAACAACCAAATTAATTGCTGTAAGTTTCTAGATTTATTGAAACAAAACAACTTTCAGCTACAGTCTCTTTGAAATTAAAAATAGGTGGTTACTTCCTTTATGGAAACAGTGATTCAATACACAGCAGAAAAGTGCATGCTAAGCACTCAAGCATTTTACAAAAGTAGCATTAGCCATTCTCTGTCAACATAGTCTCTTCTTTACGACAACACCGAAAACCGCTGTTTATGTTCTGACTGACTAGGAAAGAAATATGGGCACTAATGGAGAAATTTACGTTTCGTGAGAATGGCTTTAATGAACCAAAGGAATATTTAAGCCCATAACATTATAATTAAATCATATTATAATGCACTGTAGGAGAATAGACTGCAAAGTTTGAATTCATACGGACATAAGCAAGGGCAGATAAGACAATACAACACAATAACACTCACATATTCAAAGCGATCCTTGCAGAGCTGGGCTAGAAGGTGGAGGAATCCCAGCACTGAGAACCAGGAGCACCAAAGTACTACTTCATCCATGTACTGTACATTTATGACTCCAAACACAAAGATAAACTTGTAGAAGACGAAGTTCCAAAACTTGTCCTTGATGTGCTGCTGTTCAGATACTCTGAGTTCCCCAAACACAAGCTTCTGGATGAATTTTCCAAGCAGGATGAGGCAGCAGTACGCCATGTTGATCAACGTCTACACATAACAAAATGATGACTCATTTATTGGTGTATGGCACAAATTTTGGATGCTTAAGTCAAAGGAGATAAGACGGATGGTGCTCTCCTAGCACAGTAGCGGAGATAAGAAATACAAGAATTTAGCCAGAAAACCTCAAGACAATAAATCATTTGTGAGGATAATACTAAAACTAACTTTAAAGAAACAGGATGTTTGACTGGATTCAAATGGTTAAGGAGAGGATCCAATGATGGGCTATTTAGATTCCACAAAGCTGTAAAATTTCTTTACCGCCTCAGAGACTAAACTTCTCTAGAAAGACTCTGCATTATGCAGTTCGTCAGTTAGTTAGTTGGGCACACATTTTCGTAACACAAAACTGGAGTGGGCAAGATGTGGGCCTTCAAACTATTCAGTATGACGTGCAGCAATATATGGATATTTTAACAATACAACTCTTGATTAACACTTACTTCCATGTATATAATACAGAAAATGGATTGTAATTACAAAATACAAATAAATCATATGTGAGATTTTGAAGGAATTGTAAGATTCTGGGGCCCTTAATACCTATATCTGTAATTTTAATTTATTGCAGCTACAACCATGTACAAGAAAGTCAGTCTGGGTCCACTACTGACTAGACTCTAGTGCAGTGTTTCTCAACGACCGAGTCGCGGCCTGGTACCGGGCCCTGGCCTTATAAAAAAGAATTTACCGGGCCGCGGTCTCATTCCTAGGCTCTTAGTCTAGGGCTCCCTTAATAAACACGTGTGATTTAGAAATTTCGCACACACGCACGCACACAAAACATTAATGATATTTGTGAAGTACTTTTTCTATTAAATTGCATGTTCGGAGTTTAGTGTGGCTTTTAGGAATAAAAATTAATTCAGTACGTGTTACCAGCCCATTTTTAAACGGCCGAAGGAAAAAGTGCCATGTCCGTTTAGGAGGCTGCAGTGCCTTATTTGGGAAATGATGCACTAGAGAGTCTGTTTATTGCACGTCCTAATACTTTGAGAACACCAATTAGAGTTTAGAATGTCATTATCTTTTAGCATATTTATAAGCAGACTTACGCAGAGTAAACATGAACCTCTGGCTACGTTAACAGTTGTTTAACTGCAGCCTCGCCAGTCAGCAGTCAGTCAAAATAACAAATAACAAAGCCTATTTAAGGAAGAACAGGAGCGATAAGACCAGTAAAAAGATAATCCAATCAATTCTAAATCTTGGAACAGAACCTGAAAGTGTGAAGGTAAAAAGATGAAATATTGGTTTTAAGTCAACAATTACAGACATGGTGACGGCGAGAAACGTTGACATTATATCCAATAAATTTAACATACACAGTATACGTACTTCATGTTATTCTCGAAAATAAAATACAGTGGAACCTCGCTTAATGAGCATAATCCGTTCCAGAATCTTACTCGTAATGCGAAACAATTTTTCCCATATAAATTAAGGTAAAATACGATTATGAGTTCCATGCCGAAAAAATACTAAACAAATTTTATGTATAACGTTTATACAAAGAAAATTATATATACATTGTTAAGGAGCGTGAATCATCTTCATCTTTTCGTCTATGCGGAATGAACCAACCTGGAATGCGAATTCGATTTGCAGAAAAAAAAATCGAAATAATTAGTTTATTATTTATGATACATATCTAATTCTTTTTTACTAGAATGCTGTCTAGAGACATTTGTTTTTGCCAATGCTTCAAAATTTGGTGAAAATGTGATACAGCATTATAATTAAATAAATTTGTAGCACGCATAGCCACTGCCTTATTAGGGTGATGCTTCTCAATGTACGATGCAACAGTTTCCCATGCTTTCAGCATTTCTCTTATTGCACCAGAAGATTGTTGCTTTGCTGTTACCTTCTCTGACAAACTCTCCTCCACAACTTCTTGCTGTGAAACACAATGCAACTCCATAAGCTCTTCGGTGTTTAGCTTTTGGCTGTGCTCTTCCACAAGCTCATCGATATCACTGTTATCAACCTCCAGCCCCATGATCCTGGCCAAAGACACAATCTCGTTGACTACAGGCTCAACAGGTACTACTCAAATCCCTCAAAGTCACATTCGACAACACTCTCCAGCCAAAGCTTCTTCCAAGCAGAAGTGAGGGTTCTCTTGGTAACCCCTTCCCGCGCCTTTTTGATCATCTTGAGGCAGGCAACGATGTGGAAGTGATATTTCCAAAACTCTCTGAGAGTGAGATTGGTCCCTTCAGTCACCTCAAAACAACGCTCGAAGAGTGCTTTAGTGTACAACTTCTTAAAGTTAGAAATAACCTGCTGGTCCGTAGGCTGGAGTAATGGAGTGGTGTTGGGAGGCAGAAACTGGCTCTTGATGAATTTAAATTCTTCAAGGAGGTCATCTTGTAGGTCTGGAGGATGGGCAGGAGCGTTGTCCATAACAAGCAAGACATGGAGTGGCAGATTCATCTCAAGCAAATACTTTTTCACAAAAGGACCAAACACTTCACTGATCCAATCAGTAAAAAGGTCACGTGTCACCCAAACCTTGTTGTTGGACCTCCACATCACATTTAGCCGGCTCTTCTGAACTTTACACTTTCTGAAGGCTCGTGGAGTTTCTGAATAGTAAACAAGCAGCGGTTTAATTTTCAAATCGCCGCTTGCATTGGCACAAAATAGCAGCGTGAGACGGTCTTTCATTGACTTATGGCCGGCCAATTCATTATCCTCTGCTGTTATATGGGTTCACTTCGGTATCTTTTTCCAGAAGAGACCCGTCTCACCACAATTAAAAACCTGTTGCGGCAGGTAACCCTCAGAATCTACGAGCTTCTTGAAGTCGCCAATGAAGTTCTCTGCTGCCTTTGTGTCGGAGCTTGCTGCTTCACCGTGCCTTACACGCTGTGGATGCCGGTTCATCTCTTAAACTTCTCGAACCACCCACGGCTTCCCTTAAATGCTTCTTCGGCTGTTGATGATCCTGGCATCTTCTTAACGAGGTCGGCGAAAATCACTTTCGCCTTCTCACAAATGATGTTCTCGTTAATAGTGCCTTGCAACTGCTTTTCGTTCATCCAAATGAGCAACCTTTCAACATCGTCGAGAATACGTAACCGTTGCGTAGATATTCTTGTCACTCCGTTTGAAGCATCTGTCTCCTTAATCTTGCCCTTCTTCTTGAGGATAGTGCAAATCGTTGATGTAGACCGATTGTATGTGCGTGCTAGATCAGCCACACTCACACCTCGTTCTCGCTTTTCACTGATTTTACGTTAAATTTCTAAGGTTATTTTTATTCTCTTATGGCTGTCTTTTTACGGCTTTTTCTTCGGGGACATTTTTGCAAGGGTTATTAAACTTTGCACAAAAAAAATCAGAACTAATATGTCTGAACACAAGTTTTGAAAAATGTGTGATCACAAGGGACACTAAGATGCTAGCGGAACGAGTGGTAAACACAGACTGATGTAGCAGGCGCACAATCCGGGTCTTCCCATCTCGTCACTCGTTATGCGAAACGTCGCCCAATAAGCGAGTATTTTTTTTGGCAATTTGTTTTGCTGGTTATGCAAATTACTCGTTAAGCGAGGTTCCACTGTACTACTAATACTAAGAGGAGTAGTAATAATAAACAGGAGCGAATGGAAGTCATTCAACATCATTAAAATATATCCTAGAAAAACATTAAAGGGCGAACTTTGTAGAAGCCGGCCATTCTGGGAACAGCATAAGCTTAGAGGAAAATTGTAACATAACGTTTTATTTAATTTTAAATTATTGCGTGATGAACCTGAATGACAAGATATGACGACGGCCTATGGGCAGGATAAGATGTATAGGGCGTAAAACCTGCAAACAATAAAAATAATCTGAATCAAGCAGAAGCCGATACTAAAATCCACGAAGGAGCGCTGAATGAAAGTCCCTGAGTTACTGAGCTTCAAGCTTAATTTAAAGACTTCATGAGAGAAAGGCAGTGGGAAGCCCTGTGAAAGGCGGTCCAATCAATTGTGAGTCTCGAAACGGCCCCTGGTGGCCTAAGCGACCACCCTTCCTTCTATCCTGCCTATACACGTATAACCAAGCCAATTCCCCACCGTAAACGCTTCAACCCGGAAGATGGAAGCATCAATATCCTAGGAAACGTGGGCATTTTCCTAAAAGATTAAATGGTGTCAAAACCTGGAAGGCCATAATTTGAATAACCACAGCTCTGAAAATCTCAGAACTTACCGTATTTACGCATGTATAGGCCGCACATTTTTTGCCAAAAATTCAAGAGGAAAACTGGGGTGCGGCTTATATTCGAAATCACACTTCATTTAAAAAAATATATATTCATAATTAGTAATACAGGGTGTTCAAAGATCGAGGAAACCGGGGCAGCAGCGTAGAGCGGATGGAACGTTTCTCCGCGACTACTGTGCCCCGCCCCGCTAGCGAGAGTGCAGTCATGTCGCTGATACCCTTACATCAGTTTCTGTACATGCACACATTTATAAGAATACTGTAAAAAGATAACACAAACTTACCGTGCTTTATAACAGGTGCTGAAAGTGACCCCTTTCTGCTTGCAAACATGCTTCGCATCGCATGAATAAATTATGCGACACTTTCTGAAGTTGGTCCACGGTAACTGAACCATATTACTGTTCATCACTTGACTCGTTACTGTCGATGTCGCTCTCGCTCGAAGTTTCGCTGTCAGGTGATGTCAGCCATACAGCGTCATTTTCAGTCCCGTCCATTGCGTTGGAAATGGATGTGACTTTAGAACTTT
>NW_019743151.1:441430-493000 GCF_002891405.2 Cryptotermes secundus | reverse complement strand
TCCCATGGTGTAGTGCGTCTTTCTTAATTTCAGGACATGTTTTTGAAATGCAAGCAGTTTTTCCTGGTATGTGTCGGGAAGGCGCTGCGCTATTGACGTCCGTCGCCGAATTACAAGATCATGTCGGGCCATAAAGCCATCCATAACTTCCCTTAAATTCATTATGAGCGATTTTCATTCTGTCCGCTATTTTGAGGCCTTCAAATTGAATCATTTCCACAGACACTGAAAATCCATCCGCCCGTGTATTACGCACGTATCGCAAAAGTTTATTTTCAAGTTCTGGAAATTTAGCTTTCTTTCCGCGGAAATATTGTCGGTTTTGTGACGTTTTTTCAAGGGCATCTTTCGTTAGTATCCATCTTCGCACATTTTTTTAGTCAACGTCGAATTTTCTCCCTGCTGCTCGATTTCCGTGTTCTTGTGCGTAACGCACCACTTGAAGTTTAAATTTAGACGTATAACCTGCTCTTACTCGACCCATGTTTCACTCAGAACTAACCAGGCAAGTCAAGTAAAGGCGAAAAGGTTATAACTCTCCCCCGCAATGCCTTTGTTCCGAGCGGTACCGTTATTTTCGCTAGTTGCGAACTTAGGAATGTTAAACGTTGCCGAATTTCGGAATAATTTCTACTCCTGAAATAATATTCCAAGAAAATTATTTTTTCTATAATTTCTGTCTGAAAATTGTACTGCGGCCTATACACGCACGCGGCCTATACATGCGTAAATACGGTATATTACATCACCTAAATTCACTCAAGTGACAAAAGTCATGGGACAGCAGTATGTAAATTTATTTTTAAGTGGCGCCCCCGTCCCTTGACGGCTTGGGAATGCCCAGAGCAGTATCAGTTGTGAGGTGTTCTCTCGGGAGTCAGGCTGAACACCGGCCAGTCTGCTCACGGCAAGCCGACGTGAATTATCGGAGTTTGAACGGGGCATGATAGTGGGTACCAGGCGGGTGGGACATTCCATTTCCGAAGCTGTGCGGTCATTCAACATTCCTCAATCCACGGTGTTACGTGTGTACCGGGAATACCTTGTGGAAGGCATTTCCACCCACCGTGGACAGCGCAGTGGCCGACCACGGGTGCTAAATGATCGTGCACAGCGGTGTCTTCCTAGAACTGTCCGTGGTAACAGACAAGCGAACTGGCTGAAATCACATCCACATTCAATGCAGGAGGTACCAGACGCATATCCAGCAGGTCAGTGCAGTGTTCTTTAGCTTCCATGGGATATGGGAGCAGAAGACCGACCAGAGTGCCTCTGTTAACACCACGACACCGGACACAGCGCCTCACCTGGGCTTGTGACGTCGCTAATTGGACCCTGGAGGACTGGCAACATGTGGCATGGTCCGATGAGTCACGGTACCAGTTGTTTCAGGCGGATGGTAGGGTTCGGGTGTGGCGCAGACCCCATGAGGTCATGGACCCCGGTTGTCAACAAGGCACCGTGCAGGCTGGTAGTGGTTCCATACTGGTGTGGGTGTGTTCACGTGGCATGAGTTTGGTCCGCTCGTCCACCTAAACACGTCATTGACCGGTGACCGCTACGTTACACTGCTTGGTGACCATTTGCAGCCCTTCATGGACTTCACTCTACCCCCAAAAAGATTGGATATTCCAACAGGACATTGCACCGTGTCATCGGGCCGGAGTTGTCCAGAATTGGTTCGAGGAGCATTCTGGAGAGTTCCGACGAATGGTGTGGCCACCACGTTAGCCCGACATGAACCCAATCGAGCATTTATAGGACGTCGTGGAGAGGTCCATTCGCACCCAAAATCCTGCACCTACAAATACCAGGGAGCTGTGGGCGGCTATCCAAACGGCATGCCTCAACATCTCTCCAGAGGTCTTCTGTCCACTTGTGGAATTGATGCCACGTCGAGCTGCTGCACTTCGCCGAGCTAGAGGGGGTTCTACACGATACTACTCGTAGGTACCTATCCCATGACTTTTGGAACTTCAGTGTATTTCATTAGCACAAGGTTTGTAAGACTGGAAATCTGTGCAGTAGGAACGATAGCATTATGATTTCTGCCTAACTCCCTGCATCTGTGTCACTTCCAAAATACCAGTTTTTGCTGGATTTCACCTACAATTAGGATGTGTCGAGACAAACAGGGACACGACCGGCCAGTAACAGGTTTCTGCTATACAAGAAAGTCGAAATCAGGACAATACTGTATTCTCTACTATCTGCTGTCCTCACGTTTGATGTGGCGAGCGTGGGGTCACAAGAATCCAGCAATAAATCTGTTATACAGCTGCTAAACAAGTTCAACCAGCATCCTACCAAATTAATCACTCTCTACCGTCTTCTCGTCCTGCATTATATAACGTGTGAAATGGGGGAGTTGACGTATACAGTCATATATCCTTGACCTAGGCACCAGTTGCAGGGTACGTCTTAATGGCAAATTGCTTAAGTAGTTAAGCACAGGGACAACTTTACCTTACAGCGCTTGAAATCTCAAGAGGGACCTTTAATTCAGGGAAAGTAATAACTGAACGAACGCAGAATTATGGCCTCAGCAGCTAATATTGGAGCAAATTATAAGTCAAATGATGGAACAAAGTCGTGCATGAAACATAACTCTGAATTATGGCCACCAGGATACTGGAATGACGAGACAAATAAACATGGATTAATAAAAGGATAGTTTAATAGGGACGTAAAAGGTCACTGGGTGTAATCCCCAAAGTTGCTGTTGCTCACTAATGATATCATTTGATACGTATAGGGAAGAATTTAAGGAATCACAACCTCTTCCCCTATTGCCTGAGAGAGGACACAAAGTTTTTCCCTTGATAAAATAATTTGGTTAGGACTGTTAATCAACAGCAACACATCAGCGCTACCAACAGCAGTGCTAATATATGAAACAACAAACCAAATATCCATCGCCACCGTGCTAGGTGTATGCGTACACATACTAGAAGCTGTAACACAATAATATAACAGCATGACAAATTAGAAATGGCTAGGCACGTCAAACTGTGGGTCGCGACCCCTGGTAAATTAATGTATTATTTTAGGGGTTCGTGATGTCACAAACTTCGAGAATACCTGAAGTAAGGGGTGTCAGAACTTCGTCAGGACGAGCTGCATGTGAGTTTTAGTGGTTCTGTATAGTACAGACAAGACTGTTTACTAACTACGATGGGAAATATCGTTCTATATAGGAGATAGCCCATTTCCTGAGCTTGCCTAACAGACAAATTTTCCCGCGCCAAGTGGACAGAGGGAGCCAAAGGAAGGGGCAGAATCAAAATGTCGACGTCGGTTGAGAAAGTGGAGGCTTGTGCTGTGATATGGTTCCTGCATTTGCAAGGGAAGTCTGCCAGGGAGATCCAGGCCCAGATGACCGCTGTGTATCAGGAAGGTGTACCATCATATGACACAGTGGTCATGTGGAAGAGGAGCTTTCACTGTGGACAGGCAAACCTCGAAGATGAACCCCAAAGTGGAAGACCAACTTCCGTTGAGGAATTGTGGCATAGGTGGAAGCTTTGATCCTATCCAGTAGGTGCATAACTATCGAAGCTATTGTTCATGAGGTCCGCATTAGCCATGGGTCGGTTTTCAACATCCTCCATGACGAGTTACACATGACAAAGGTCGCTGCGCGTTGGGTGCCACGATTGTCGACACCAGTTCAAAAACGGCAACGGATGGGTGCGGCAAGAAACGTTTGCAGTTGTGTCAACACGAAAAGGTGGAATTTTTCGACGCACTCCCCATGCCAACCGTCCAGAACGCCTTTACCAATTTCCATAATGCCAAGGTGTTCTCTGTGCTCGATCTCAACTCGGCGTACTACCAAATCCCGTTGTCTGCTAAGAGCCGTAAGGCTACAGTCTTGTGTACACCTTTCGGGCTCTCTGAGTTCATGTTGCCTGTGGGAATAAGTGTGGGCTGCCAGAAGCTATCGGGGTTAGTCGATTCATTGTTTCGAGATCTTAAGCTGAAATTCGTTTACAACTTTATGGATGATTTAGTGGTATATTCCAGTTCTTTCACGGAACGCCTGGGACACCTTAAAGAAATCTTTATTAGGTCAGAGAAGGCTGGGTTTACCCTGAATCGTGACAAGCTCCATCTGGCCCAACAGGAACCAGACTGCAGAACCACGCCAAGCGCTTAGGCGTAAGAATGCTACATTCTTCTGGGGTGAGGTCCAACAGACCGCATTTGAACAGCTCAAAGCTGTCTTTTCAACACCCCCGTCTGGCAAATTCCTGAAATTGTTTCCCGAATTTGCGCTGGTTTGTGACGCGCGAGGGATGTCGCCATTTCGGTAGTCCTTCGTCTGAGGGGGGAGGAATTTGGTCCCCGTCGCCCTATAGTAGCCATTTGTTGTCTCCCGCTGAGAGGAGACATTCCATTCATGAGGAAGAGTGCCTCGCTGTGGTCTACGGTTGTGAAAAGTACCGTTGTTTCCTGGAGCATAAGTAGTTTTGCATCCATACTGATAACAAAGTCCTGGCCTGGTTGTTACGGCATGCTAAGGAACTAGGTCGGATTAGAGGTTGGGTCTTACGTCTCGCCACGTTTTAGCTTAAGGTATGCCACATCAGTGGAAAGACTAACGTGGTAGCTGATTGCCTTAGCAGGCAATATGAAGATCTTTCAGCTAAAGCTACATTTACGGCGCTAGCCTTACAACACCTACAATAGGCGTTCCAGCCCATCAAGGAACATCAAAAGAAATACCATTTCTACAAAGACCTGTATCTTAAGGTTGTCCGGGCCGAGCCTGCTGAGGAAATTCGATTTGTTTAATGGTACCTTTGTTTTCAACCCTTCTCGAGCCAACGCGAAGCATTATCTTTTCCCCAAGCCCTAAGACTCGTTGTATTATAGTACTTCCATAGTTCAACTCATTTGCTCGGTCGTCATCCACCACTCGCTAGCTTCACCCTTGGTCGTCGGTGAATACAATATATCATGTATGTTATCTGAATGTTAAATAGACATTACTGTGGTTTATAATTGCATGAATTTACAGTCAACAATATACAAGCATTTACAAGAGCGTTCATAGAGTCTGTATTGTAATGCATGTTATGAGGGTGAAAGAAGGCGGCGGAACGTAACCTACTTATTTAAGTTTTGGTATAAATCGACCCGTTTAATGTCGCGGCTTACAAAAGCGTATCCATGACGTTAAGTGATTTACTGCAATGACATCTACAGGTCAAGGAATACTGTCAAATAACGTAAGTACTTATTGAACATACGTTGGCTGACAATAAATTTCGCGAACTCGTCGCGGTAAAACTGCTACACATCGCACTGCTGAATATTACTGTGGTCGCCTTCAAAGTACTGCCACTGGGTAGCTATGCACGAATGCTAGCGCCTAGTCGACCCTTAAAAACAATTGTGGAATGGCCTTCAGAGCTGCTGTCGTATTACTCCTGATGTCATCAACGTCATCAAAATGCCTTCCTTTCAATATTTTATCTTCAGGAACAGAAAAAAGTCACCGTGGGCTAGGTCCGGTGAATAAGGAGTGTTCCAGCAGTTGTTTACTAGCTAAAAACTCCCTCACAGACGGCGTTCTTCGGTGAACTCCCTTGGGACCATTTTCATCATGTCAAAATCTCCAGTTAAGGTTTTCCTGTTTCTCTGCCGATGTTCTCTTACCCTGCTATGCTCCTGACAATCAGCAGAGGACTTTCACGAACAAGTTGACGAACTTCTGCAATGTTTTCTTCAGCTCTGCTCGTTAGTGGCCGTCCTGATCTCTCTTCGTTAGTGACGCTTTCTCTTCCCTCAGAAAAACGTATCGCCCGCTTGTAAACTGCTGTTTTCTTCATAGCATTATCCCCATAAACTTGCACTAATATCTCTCTGATTTCGTTTCCACTCTTGCCAAGATTAACAAGAAGCTCCGACATTCCCGCGACGGCAAACAAAACACACTCAGGCATTAAGAGACTGCCACAGATCAACAACACAGCTGTGAAACGCTGATATGCCTACGTCATCAAACCATGCTGCGGTTTCTGTCCACCGATATGGCAAGCACACGGTAGCGAGTTCGCGAACTTTATTGTCAGACCACGAATACATCTACACATACGTACATTTATTGCAGATTCTGCTGATTAAATAATAAATGTGTGGGGGGGGGAAACGAATCTGCCCAATTTTGTTGGAACAGGTCATGACGGTGTGAAATGAAATGAACAGACTCAAGGGAGTATCCTAAAAGTAAAAGTAAGTAAAGCTATCCCTGTAACAGGCCGCGAAGGCCCATAGGGTTTTGAGACGTTAAGGGTCCCACATTATGTAGACAATCGGCTCAAAGATGGCGGTAAGGTTGTCAGCCTTACGCACCGGCCGCGCTCCACTCCCCAGAACAATTATTTAATTAATTCCTGGTACTCATTTCTGTCAGAGGCTGAGTGAACCCCAGGGCCATAGTGCGGCTGGAAGGATTAGGTCAACTGAAAAAAAAAGACCTTATCGGGACTTGAACCCGTGACCTTCCGGCCTAACTGTGGATTGGTATTTTACAAATCAAAATCCAGATTTCAATAAAGAAATTGTATATTATATCACAACATGATGCACGAAATGAAAATTAGTATTTTACTTCTTGAACTGGATTCTACTAGGTTTAACAACGATTAAGAATGGGTGCCGGCTGGAGTAGGGGACTAGGCATCTGCCTCCCGGATATTTGGTAAAAATCGGAATTCAAGAAAAGCAATTTATATCAAATACTAATAATAACAGTTAAAGGTTCTTAAAATGTATTTCTCTATCCTGAATACTCCAGGACTATCAGTAAAAATAATATAAAAAGTTTGCAAGAAAATTTTCTGTTCCCCCAGCAAATAATCCAATAATAATAATAATAATAATAAGCCAAAATTAAATTCACCCGACTTTTACTGTAGCCCCAGTGCCTACTATATCGAGATCCGTAGAGCAGTTTGGGCATGAAACATTCGGACAGGCAAAACTTTCGTTCATATTACGCATTTTGCGCAAAGAACGTACGGTGATAGTATTTTACATGAACGCTGGAAAGGGCCTCAATCACACGGCAATCGGTGTCACTGCGTTTCCAGTCAGAGAACAACCGCTACCGTCTACCTTCCACCGTGTATTCTGTAGGACCCACACACAGACAGCACACAATGAGGGTATTGTGGTTTCCGCAGACCCCAAGAAATGATGGGAGAGGTCTTCGACATGATTCACGGCCACTTTCAAATTCATTTCAATTACTCATTCGACGATAGGTCGATACCCAGTTGGGAAAGTAGTAGTAACACGTCCCACAATTACAGTGGCATGAGTAATGTGACAGAGTCCCTAGCAAACCAGTTCCAAGGCGCAGTGTCCTTCTTCTCAAGCTGACAGTAGGTCAACTGTTTTGCCTTTTATGGAACCCTAAGGATCATTATTCACAGGCCATCAATGCGCTTTAATATGAGACAGATCAGATGAATCGAGTGCACATTCTCATACTCTCGATTTATTTATTTTATATCCGTCTGAATATTCTTCTCCCTTTAGACCGCCTCCGTTTCCTCAAGCGTTCTCTTCTCCTAGGTTTTGTAACTGAATTCTGTACGCATTTCTCATCTTCCACACCCGATTCAACCACACTAACAGTATCAGGTGAAAAATACAAATTATGAAGCTCCTCATGATGCAATTTTCTCCACCGTTCTGTTACCTCCCCTCTATCGGATTCGAATTGTATCGCGCAAGCATACGTCTCTAGCTGCGGAGTTACGAGTACTTATGAATACCAATCTAAAAGGTAATTTCTACTAAAATTACGAATCTAAAAGCCGACTGCATCCCCAAACATATGCATACAATCAATACATACAGACTCTTATAAGAATTAAGAAAATGTTTATTCTGAAAACGGAAATTTTTCTTAAAAACACTGATGAAATAATAACGTATGCCTAAAACTTAATTTCAGTTGAAATTCTGGAATATGTCACAGAAAGTACCATTCATGGGATAAAGTATGTAATTCACACACATAACCATCGCATCAGGGGGTGAGGAGGCGGAGGAAGCACGAGCAGCAGCAGCAGCAGTTGCAGTAGTAAATAATCCATGCCATACACAAAAACGACAAAAAAAAACTTCGTGGCCTGTACCGACCGAGCGACCGCTGCTTGTCGGCAAAGTTAGCGCCAACTTTTACGGATAGAGGGTGTCGCGTGGCCAGCGCAACGGATTCCTACGGCCGTTAATCTCGGTTTTCTCTTACACATGAAAGCAAAAATTCATTCCACGGTTCAAAGTCTTTGAAAAGCCGTACGTCTGTTACCAGTTACTTCAAATCAGCTGTACTAAATTACGTCAAAGATTTTTAACGAACTCAATGGAGCATAATCCTTGTTCATAAAATAAAATACTCAGCTGGTCCAGAATTTCCTCACCCTCTTTGGATTCCGAAAAACGTAGGTAAGTCAAGAAGTAAGTTACAAATGGATATAGAACTTAAATAAGAGTACTGATTTGAAAAATTCTTTTATTTCTCAACATAATCTCCCTGTACTTATTGACTTACCCTCGTATATTCTTTATCGTGATGACAAGATCCAGCAGTGGATCATCTCATGAGCAGAAGAATCCAATCACACGGAGTTTTGTTAAGATCCATTTTAATATTATTTCTCTTGTTTAAGTGTGTAAACACGTATCTGGATAAAAAATTGCCGATTGACAGACACTGCACTTAGACAACTGACAGGTCTCATTAGAAGTGGGAGATCCATTGCAAGGAATCCACCTGATCAAGGCAAAACAACGTTATTGGAATCCGCGACCCAAGGAAAGTGTGTGAAGAGGCTAAATAATTCTTGTATGACTAAGTTCTGTCGGCGATCTTAACCTCACTAACTACAGTCAAAAGTTCTGTTAACTGCAAGGACTCGATACAGAAATGAGCGAGATGATACAATGAAATAATTTAGGAACACAGTTAAGGGAACATGGAGTATATACACATTCAATATTAATATACAATGTTCACCAGAATTTGAAAAAGCACGAACGACGAATAACTGACAACACAATTCTCTGACAAATGATGGACTTCAGGAAAAATAGGAAGCCGTGGACGATCCAGAAAAAGACGGTAAGACCAAACTAGAGGAGCCGCAACAGGCCTTGGGACCTGATATTTGAAGATGGAGCAGCAGCATTCAGCAGCACGTGACGGTAGTGTGGCTGATGTTGCTGACAGCAGAACAGTATATTGGGGAAATAGAGACCCGGATGTGATAATGCAACATCACACAAGACAAAAGCAAGCAGTCTGCTTTTGGCGAATCTTAGCTGTGGCCGCTAACTCTGGCAAGCAATCAACGAGCTATTTTAATGACCTACGCATCCCAAGACACCTAAATATATCTCAAATTAGTTATACGTCGGTGGCAGTTGATGTGTGTGCTGTTTGGAACAGAGAAGGCTAGAGAAGCTTTTTATAGCACAGTAGGTCAGCCGGTGACGCCGTAACTATCGAATGTAGGTCGAATTGTAAGTCACGATGGCTAAGGCCATGGCCCATTCTGTTAAGAAGGCGAGAGATTTCACTTTCTAGACCCTAGTGCCAAGATTAACCGTGTCTCAACATGTACAAGTTGGATATGTCTTGTCATGATACTTTCGCAGAATTCTTCAGAACGCAAGACGAGCTTTTCGGTTGGTTAATTTTATAATGCTGCATTATCAGCTACTGAGGTTCTCTTTGTACATATATACATATCTAACTGTACAATATGGTGTCAGCAGGTCTGCATGAAACAGAGCGGACGAAGAAAGTGAAAAACACCAGTTTGGATAGATGGTTTCCCAGTCAAAGTCGAGCTGCAGACCCGTGCCACAGCTCAGACGCTTAGTCGCCGGTTTCCCACTGCAGCGACCCGGGTTCGAGCTCAGGTCATGTCACGTGGACAATGTGGTACTGGGAGTATTCTCCGAGTACTTCGGTTTCCCCTACCAATTATCATTCCACCGACCGCGACCCACTCATCATCATCATCATCATCATCATCATCATCTATCATTCGAGGGCGGTACAATAGGTCACGTAGTGGCCGACGTACCAAGTGGACTCAGTCTCAACCCACTTCGAGAATAAAAAACTGCTCGATTCACATATTTTCATAAGTTTTATATAAGTATACACAGTCTTTTTTAATTTCTTGGGGCGGGGCGAGTCCAGTTGGTACGTCGGCCACTATTTGCCCTACTGTACAAGCCCCGGATGATAGGTGATGAGTGTGGAGCAGGTAAGGTAAAACGTAACGCTATCCCTGTAACATGCCGTGGAGGCCCATAGGGTTCTGAGACGTCTAGGTTCCCAAATTTTCCAGATAATCGGCTCACACATGGCGGTGAGGTTGTCAGCCTTAGCCGGCCGCACCTTTACCCCGAGGAAGACTCTCGGTTCTCATTTATGCTACAGGCTGAGTCGACCCCAGGGCCATAGTGCAGCTGGAAGGTTTAGGTCCACTGAAAAAATTCAATGACCTCATTGGAATAGAACCCGTGACCTCCCGGCTTGTAGCATAGTGCCTCAGCCAACTACGCTACTGCGTGCCCCGAAGAGTCTGAAGCAGTCGGTGGAACGAGAATTGGCAAGGGAAACCGAAATACTCGAAGAAAACCTGTCCCATTGCCACTTTGTCCACCACAAATCCCACATGAGCTAGGATCGAACACGGGCCTCTACAGTGGGAAGCCGGAGACTAACCACCGGAGCTACGAATATGTCATATATGCAGTCTGGGAATATACATAAACTCAGGCCGAGCGCCCGCTTATTCGATGAGCCTTCGTTTCTTAAACAGCCCCCAAGAGAGAGAGGAAGCACACGCAGACGCACAAAACTACCTCGCCCTCAGAAATTACATAGGAAGCTTCTGCTGTCGTTAATTTCTTTTACTATCTTCTTGGTTTGTGTGATTAACGCCTTCCTGGGCTCCCTACGTAAACACCCATCCATCCATCTATCCTTAATTGAGACCCATTAGTTTTCAGCGGCTTATTTGGTATGTAGCAGTACTGCAGACGTCACTTTCCTTTTGGGCAAAGTCCTTGTTTACTGACACATTTAGAGAAATATGCACCTCATATG
This sequence comes from Cryptotermes secundus, assembly GCF_002891405.2. NCBI lineage: Eukaryota > Metazoa > Arthropoda > Insecta > Blattodea > Kalotermitidae > Cryptotermes > Cryptotermes secundus. The sequence continues at coordinate 481,854 of NW_019743151.1, read as the reverse complement.
GAACGCGCGCCGATCACAGTGGTTGCGCGGTCTAAGGCATGAGCTACTCTCTTCCGCTTAAACACTGGGGTCGTGAGTTGGAATCCCAGTCTAGGCATGGCTGTCTGTGTGCGTTTATTCTGTTTGTGTTCTCTGTGTAGGTAGAGGCCTTGCGGCGGGCTTGTCCCCCATCCAAGGAAGGAGTCCTACCGACCGTGTACATGCTCAAGAAACTGAAAAAGGGGTGAAGGCCCACCAAAGGGTTGTGGAACAATAATAGAAGAGAATATGGAATGATACTTCACTGCGGTGCGGAAGCAGAATTTGACAACACTCTAATGAGCAGCTAAGCAGAAGTCTGGGTGAAGAGACCTCCAAGTCTATTCGGTTGTATTCTTTATTGCTGAGGTCGACAAAGAATGGATTGATTACATAGGACTTGAGGTTCTCACAGCGGTGGCTATGAAGAGTTTTATCTTCTGGGATACAAGGCCGTTGTAGTCCGCTGAAAGTCAACAGATGTTTCGGAGGGATATATCGCCTTCATCTTCTGGGTTGAAGAGTAAGCCAAGCAAGAACCAGCACGAAGCAGGCAGCCCTTTGCTTCTTGCCTGATTCATGCCGTTTCTTGCTTGGCTTACTCTTTCACCCTCAAGATGGGGATATATCCCTCGAAAAAACCGCCCGATTCACCTTCACAGGGTTATATTCCAGAAAACAGAACTCTGGTAAACACAGGTTCTTTGTAGTGATGACATAAGGGCCTCTCAGTTGAAGAATATGACGTGTTTGTAAACAAATTCGGGGAGGGAAAGTAGTTAGGAACACAAACACAAATGTGTATGCCAATTTCGGTATGGTACTGCACTCATGAACGGAAAATATTTTGTGTTTACAAGGAAATTCCATATTACGTACCATATGGCTCCAATGATGGAATTAGAGTATCTGAAATAAATATTTTAAACAAAAAATATACATTTATTTCATATATATCTTAACAAGCTGATTAGACTGCACATATTCTGTCGGATACCACAATATTTCCAAAAAGGAAAGTTTTAACAAAGAAATGCAAATTTTCTATAATACAAAATAGTATTCCAACCATGGCACCTTTATTCTACATATTTAAAAACATTTTATAGCTTATACTCTTATTATGTTATTTCACTTTTAACTAAATTAATGGGGTTAATCGTTCTTGAAAAACCGAGGGTAGCCCAGATTAACTGTCGCGTTCACATGAGCCTGTCAACGAACCTTAACCCTCACATTCGATTCAAGATCCATTTTATTATTATCCTACCAACTACCCCTAGTTCTACGAAGTGGATTTCCGATAAATACCTTAATCTAAATGCATTTCTCCTCATGAGTGGTAGAACGCACCCCACCCATTTTATCTCATTCAAGGACCGGATGCATATTTTTCCAAACATGTTCAGGTAAACACCTACACTTACAGAGGTCCACAAGAACCTGCCTGTCCGGATTTCAACACCGGCCTGACGTTGCGTAACACGTGCTTCTTTTTCCACTCTGTAGCATTAGGTTCTACACATTCGCTTTTTGACAAGCAAGGTCAAATTTGTAACTGTGTTTCACGATTAGGAGAAGCCGGATCACGATGTCCGCGCGGTCCACTGGAACACTGTATTTGCGGGTTCAAAGCCTGCTTGGGGCGTTATCTAGCCCGACTGAATTGAACTCGTGCATTCCTGCCAACTGCAACAAAATCTGGTCTGCATGCGGGAAACATAAAAGTCAATAAATAAAATGTGGAATGTATAGTAATTATATACTCGTATATTAACTTTAACCTACATATTTTTCAATGTATTATATACAGTAAACATATACCAACATGGAAAAACTATAAACAAACGAGATTCACAATCTAGGCTATGGGATCTTTATTTCTAGCATATTCTTAAGAAATGAATCCATAATGTAATGAATGTTTCCATATATAAAAAGCTCCTATGTCTTAAAAACATTATATCGTATATACTGTCATAAGGTAAAACTTAAAAGAAAACAGGTAAACATACGCCGATTCACATATTCATTCTGTTCTAATCGTAAAAGCTTTAATATGGGCCATGCTAGCTCATAGTCGCTGGCTTCCCACCGCGGCGGCCAGGGTTCGATCCCGGGTCTGGTCAAGTGGGATATGTGGTGGACAAAGTGGCGCTGGAGCAGGTTTTCTCCGAGTACTTCGGTTTCCCCTGCCAATCTTCATATCACCAATTGCTCTATAATCACCCTCACCTATCATCTGGGGCTGGTACAATAGGCCAGAAGTGGCCGCAGTACAAGGGACTTAGTCCCACCCCACTAGCAATAAAGAAAAAAGCTTTAATAACAGAATCCACTATTCACATAAACATGAAAAACGTTACATTAACGGATATAAAATGGTGGAGTCTGCTTCATTTTATTCAAGATTATATGTAGTGGTTTCTTAGAAAAACTGTCCATCCGCACAAAGTTATGGAAATCATGTGACACTCGACACTGCATCTCTTCATCTAGCTTATACAGAGCGACAATAAAGTTCCTGCATACCTATCACAAACGATTAGTGTATTCAGAGAGTCCCTGTACGATAATACAAATACATTTCCCTTACTTAAGTTATAAAAATTGTTGGAAATCCCCCCCCCCCTTGTAAACACGCATCTACACGTCTTATCTTGTTTGCACAGACAGGCGAAAATTAAATCAGTGCGATGTTCCTGATGAAATTTGCGATGGCTTCCTTGAGTTCAAGGATAGTGGGAGGACAGTCTCTGCAAAGAGCGCCTTTCCTTGCTCCCCATATATAATAATCAGAGGGTGCAACACCGGGAGACCGTGATGGCCAAATCTATGGCTCTACAGCCCTCTGTTGGACCTTGGCCGCTTTTCCAGTGTCTTAATATTACACGCAGTAGGTCCGAATCCTTGGAGGGGGGACCAGCCCGTCGCAAGGCCACTACCTACATACAGGCCAACACAAACACAGAATAAACGTACACAGACATCCACGCCCTGAGCGGGATTCGAACCCACGATGTGAGCGTTCTAGCGAGCGAAGACAGTTCATGCCTTAGACCGCGCGGCCACTGTGATCGGCTGTGACGGCCAAATATCCTTTGAAATTACCATCCTACTGGAAGCAGCCGCTGGTAATTTCGTCCTCATTTAAATTTCCAATGACGGGACAAAGAATCACCACAATAATGTTCCCAGCTGATTGTGTCACCCAAGAAAATTATGCGATTTCAGGAAATGGAGCACCACACACCCTTTTGATCATGTGATGGTGCATCCTTGACCTCATCCGGATTAGTCGCTGCCCAAATGCGGCTGTTTCGGCCGTTGACGTAACCGGAAAAATGTAACCACGCCTCATCAGTAAAGATACGCCAAGTGCAGAATGTCCTCGCCAATTACGTCTCTAAACCACAAGCAATATCCAACACGTCTGACGGTGTTCCTGTCTTTTAATTCACGCACTGACGATCTTGTAGGGATGTGCAAATGCTTCTTCAGCACTCTACGTGTGCTGTCAAACGAGACGCCAGGCTGCTGTGCAAATTTACGAACATTAATAGCAAGAATGAGGATGTTTTATCATTCGCAGTGTACATACAGAGTGACTTCTGGCTCACCTGTAGTTCGGTGTGTGCCTTGTAATAGCCGTTCTCATAGTCACTCGAACGTTCTCGACTACTCATGATCCGTACTTTGACGTTAGCATTTTCACTGCTGGAAATCCCGAATCTCTTACGTAGAGCCAAACCATGAATTCACATTTAACGACTCTAATTTTAAAACAGGACACTGTGCAGATGCCATTAAATTCCGAAAGTTCGTGTCATTCACTCGTTTTCAACGACAATTCTGTTCGAAAATAAATAATCTCAAGTTCTAGTTAATAAATATCTTCCTTGAACATGAATTATATTCAGCACTCTCACTTATGCGTCTAGTGAAATGATTCGTAATGTAAGACACAGGCAACTTCATGCACTAAAAACGCCATTACATGAATACACAGCATACACAGCCGCGACAAATGTACCATCAGAGCGACTGTGAACATTTGGGAAGTTGGTTTACACACCTTCCATCAGCTGAGTACTCCATAACTCCAGTTTTTCTGTTTAAAGGGTCAATGGTGCCAATCATTTTAATGATGATCTTTTTAAGCCTTCAACTCAATTAGCTTAGCGGTAAGACGTGTGAGTAAAGCAAGATCTGGCAGGCATACAGGATATGTTAACTGTGGAGCTAAAGCATCTCTAGAAGTTCGTCACGATGGTATATTAACACAATGAGTGATGTTTTGGACAACATGCACTGTCCTGATTTTACTTAAAACAACGTTTCGGAGACTACGCTGTCTCTGAAACGTTGCTTTAATTAAAAATGGGACGATGGCTTATGTCCAACAAGTTCATCGCTGTAAATCACATTTGTCCTGAAGAGACTTAAACATTTCTGGAAGGAGCTCTTCGAGCCTGAATAAACGTCCTCCTCTACTGAGGCAACGGACTTCAATACGTAATAGCAAATCGCAAGAATGCCTACTAATTTCGTCTAATAAATGTCTGAAGAGCCTACGCTGAAGAGGCCTTGCAGGGATCTAGTTTACAATTTTTTTCAGAACACTCATCACATGTTGAAGATCGATCACTACTGCACACAGCGACTGCTATGAATGATACATTGGCAACTACACAAGTCAGAACGCGGGATCTTCCTTCCAAAGTTCAAATAAACCGACGTTTTCACCAGCCACGGCTGAAGCTCCATATGTGGTAACTGGGGCCATCTTGAAGCGGAAACATTAATTTCCAGAAAGCTAGCATACGAGTTCTGAAATATGTCTCCATCTCTGGCCTTCCTATGTAATGGTACTGTTCTCACCAGCTCCTCCTTATTCCTGCCATCGTTGAAGACTATCTGCATAAAACAAGAAAGCGAGAAACATCACAGCCAACAGCTGACTCATCTAGCTGAAGGCTAAATAATAAAGAAAATTCAAGATTCTGCATCAGCTCCTGTTCAGTATCACTGGACATGTAATCCATTCAAGTGACAGTACTTCCAGATAAGTGGGCCTCCAAGAATGCAATGCATATTTCGGACAGATACTCCTGCTGGGGCTTTTCAAAAACCGTTCTGAACAACGGGAACACTGTAAAGAATTGAAGGGGATTAGTATGAAAAAATCTAGGTTGCTAATATCTGCAGCTCGTGAAATAATTAAAAAACGTAGTCTCGAAACTTAAGTTTCCCGACCTTGTATGTTGAAGGAAACATTTCTGTCGTACACGTACGCTAATATTACAAGTGAACGCAACAGCGGGTTTTGCGGTAAGAAACTCACAAGCTGCATAACTCACCCATTCCGCGGTGCACAGTCTTTCATCGAAAACTAAAACTGGGTGTCCTAATAAATTTCACCGCGTTCACGCAAGACCACCATTGGCCTAAATCACTTCATTCCAGACCACTCCTTCACACCATATTCCTTTAAGGCTCGTTTTACCATTATTTTACGATATAATTCAAATTCTTCCTTGAGTGTTGTCGGCTAAAACTGCAGAAGTATTTCCCTCCTCTCCCATACGTAGTACAAGCCCTCTCCATCTCACCCTCCCAGAGGTAATCACAATATCCTGTGAAGAACACATTACAAAGCAACGCGTTAGGTAATTTTTCTCACTACTACTTCTTTGATAAATAATTTATGCCATCTACCTTAAATATTAAAGGTAAAAATATAAAGTTGCCCCTGTGCTTAATTAATAAGGCACACCACTGACAGGCATGGTGGAGTGGAGGTATAGCTCAGCCATCAATGACCTCTACACTATATACAGGGTGTCCCTGTAGGAATGTGCCAAACTTCGGGAGGGTGTTCCTTATGTTAAAGTATGCCGATATAGCCCAAATCACCTATGTCCAAAGTTGAACGGTTACGGAGATAATGGCCCGAGATAAGTGTGGTCTTCTGGCGGGTCCATGCACTATACCTGTCAGCTGAGACGTCTTATCTATGTTCGTCCTTGAGTGCGGTGATTCACACTAGCCGTAAGCTCATGTGCTACGTACAGAGTACGTTGCGGCCGCGTCGTACATGGTTGGTAATTAGTTGTGCGGAGTTGCTGAAATGTCTTTTGTGTTTTCACACGTGGAATATTGTGATATGCAATTTGTGTGTGGATTTTGCGGTGGCAATGCACTTGCTGCTGTTGAAGAATACCAAAGGCGTCTTCCCGATCGAAGGATTCCATCTCGAAGTGTATTTACGCGAATTCACCAGACATTGCGTGATACTGGTTCTCTTCCGAGCGTTTCTGTGCACTCTGAAAGGGAGAATGTACGAATGATAAACACACGAGAGAACATTCTTGAGATGGTTCAGAGAAGTCCGCGTCTGTCCACTCGTAGAGTGACCTCTCGCATCGGCGTATCACGTATGCAGGTTTGGCGAACTTTACATGATGAAGAGTTGTATCCTTACCATGATCAAAGGGTACAACATCTGGAACCAGGCGACCATGCACAGCGTATGGATTTGTGCCACTGGATAAAAGCTCATCCCGAAATGTTAAGCGTAATTTTATTCAGTGATGAGGCGTCTTTTACCCTGGACGGTGTAAATAATTTACGAAATGTGCATACGTGGTCCCATAATAATCCACAAGAGACAATGGAAACGAAATTCCAAAAGAGATTTTCCGTGAATGTACGTTTAATACAGTTATGTAGTCTGTTTATACCAGTATGCCCAGTTAGCCATGTTACGTCAGCGGTTACCATTCATGTGTCATGTATAGTTCTTGGAAACCTAAGGACAATTATGACATGGCGAGCGCGTATTCTGTACTTCAATTTTATGGCTTCATGTCACTCACAAGTTAGTTTGATTTTACGTACATTATTAACATTACAGAAACCACATATTCCTGCCAGTTTTAATATGTATTTTGTAATCTACAAGTGTGTAACAGCGGTCAACGTTTCACAATTCTCTGGCCATTATCTCCGTAACCGTTCAACTTTGGACATAGGTGTTTTGGGTTATATCGGCATACTTTAACATAAGGAACACCCTCCCGAAGTTTGGCACATTCCTCCTAGGACACCCTGCATAGGTGAGTGGTCAGCTTCATGCCCCGACCGCTTTACCCCTAGGGAAACAGCTCCCGGTACCCATTGGATAGGAGGCTGAGTGAGCCCTAGAGCCGGTCTAGATGCTGTGAAGCAGAGGAAAATCTCTTGCCCCTGCCGGAATCGAACCCCGGCCGTCCAGCCCGTAGCTTCGTGACTACATACGTGCATCTATAATAAAGAGAAATTACTGTTAAAAGGGATTTTTAAATATCAATCTCTGAATTCATGTTGGCATTCGATCCAAGGTGTAAGACCTATCGACAATGCATTCATCAAACACTGTGAACGTGGGTTCGAATTCCACCGGAGGCATCCTGTGCAGACAGTGCCACAGTGACGGGCCGATCCCCACTCCAAAGAATCTTAGAAATTTCACTGCAAATCTTACCAAATTTCACAGTAATGAATTCACTGTTTTATCATTAATCCCGAATCGGAAGAAGACAGAAACTCAAAGTAGATCTTTTTACAATTCCCGCCTCTGCGAACAGCCTGTGAAATCTGTGTGCATTTACTTTCTTTCAAAGGGAAAATCACTGCATATCAGCGTCGCGTTCAGCGGGGAGTACAGGTGAATGGCCTGACACAGGTAGAATATCACACATGGGTCGCTGACGACAAGCATCAGTACAGACGGGAACCTCATTCCACCATACACGACAGTGTGAGAAATCGCTGTTCGTTTGCAGCGATAAACCCCCATCTATACTGTTTGTCACTATGTCACTGCCGGTCACTGCATTCTTCATTTACATTACATTTATGTACAACACTAAGACGACATACGCCGATCCCAGAGCCCGCGCGGCCTAAGGCACGAAATGTCTGCACCCGCTCAAACACTGTGATCGTGGCTTCCAAACCCACTCGAGGCCTGGATGTCTACGTTTCTTCTGTTTGTGTTGTCCTGTGTAGGTAGTGGCCTTGCGACGGGCTGATCCCCCGTCCAAGGAGTCCTACGGACTGCCTCCAAGATCACGAAAATAAAGTGAAACGAGGATTCACGGATACCCTATGTTCCAGAGGGAGCAACTGACGTTAAATAAATAAAGAATAAACACAAAATACGTGGCAAAGCACCACGCTATGAAACGAGTTACTCTCCAGCCAGTTTAATCCAGCGGAAAATTGAACACGAAACTGCGTGGCTTTCAGAACAGGTCTTCGAGAAAATAAAAATCCCTCATCTTGGCGAAAATCGAAACCCGATCATCCAGCTCGTAATTAGTTACCACAAAGGTTGGAACCGTCATCGTGTCTGCAAATGTTAACACACGTATACAATGGTTCACACAAATACTGCAGGTACGTTTATGATATACCTGCACACCAAATTTCATACAATTCTCACTGTCAAATCTGTATGTACTCCGCAGTGACGGAGAGGTGTGCTCTTGGCAGATATCTGCTACAGTTTCCGACCTCAAAACGTTTGCGACGTGCTACTTAAAACTGCCCGATGTAGCATTAGTACATTATTTGCACGGTTTGGAAATGTTCCTCTCTTTTAGATTGTTTTAACATTCTTCCACGTCTTTAAGGCATAGTAAGTTAAAGGTATACATTATCAACGCAGATTAAGAAACTGTGAGCTGATCTGGCAACATGTCGATCTCCCAAATTCTTGTAGAAAATGCACAGTTTTTCGTTAGACTTTTTCCTGCATGAAACTTTTCCGTTATAATTTAACTTACGCTATTTAATAGATGAGTTTCGAAGGGACGACTCTCTCCCTCTAATCATATTACACGTCGGGGGAATACGTTTCTAGAGACACAGTGAAGCTGCTGTAAGGGAGTATCGCAAATTTCAATTCTAGTATTCCCTTGAAGATCTTCCAGACAGCAGGAGCTGTTCACGCATACTTTTCCTTTCAGCGTGCCCCACATGCCAGTCACAAGGATTTAAATCGGGTGCTCGCGAACCCACTATCCTTGACTTACGACCAGTTCGCCGAACACTTCATCTAACGAGTCCACAGTGTTGCTATGTACGCCTGCAATTGGTACCAACGCAAGCTCTACCTTTTTCCAACCAATACTCAGTTGGCGCATAATGACGAGCTTCATAACTTGTACTCTTCTCCGAGTATAATTAGAATGATCAGGTCGAGGAGGAGGATGAGTAAGGCAAGGCATGTAGCACGAATGGGGGAGACGAGGAATGCGTATAGGATATTGGTGGGAAAGCCAGAAGGAAAGAGACCGCTTGGAAGACCAAGGCGTAGGCCGGTGGACAATATTAAAATGGATCTTAGAGAGATAGATGGGATGGTATAAATTGGATTGATCTGGCTCAAGATATGGACCAGTGGAGGGCTCTTGTGAACACGGTAATGAACCTTCGAGTTCCATAAAATGCTGGGAAATTCTTGAGTAGCTGCAGAATTGGCGGCTCCTCCAGAAGGGCTCAGCTCCATGAGTAAGTAAGTAAGTACTCAGTTGGCAGTTCGAGATGTCTTTCTGTCCAGCAGCGCCGATCACGTAGAACGTAATTTTGTTGCGATATTGTGAATCGTTGGTTTGGATACTTTCAAGGCATTTGCTCCGACGCAGTACAAGGGCACTGCACTGAATAATCTCTGTTCAACGCTCGTTCACAACAGTGAGAAATGCAGGCCAACTAACAATTCAGTACTACCTAGACAGTCGAGCAAGCATGGGTAACCAAGCGATGATTCTGCGACCAGAAGGGGGCTCCTTCCTCAGGTCAGAAGGCAGGGGAGTGAAGCTGATCACTAACCTTACCCAACACTGAGGATAACAAGGCGCAGTGCTATACCTCAACTCCCCTTATGTCTTCATGACATGGTGTTTAAGCTATGGGACAACGCAAAGCAATGAAACATATTTTATTTAAACAGGACTAACATGTGTAAAAATACTCAGACTGGAGTGTTTATAACAAAGCACTGCACCAAATAACATTATGCTGCACAGGAAGCTGTACCTGGACTGCAAGACCAGATTCGAACCCCGGGTCTCCTGAATATGATGCAGAAATACTAAATAAATCGACTGTGACATTCAGTGAAAATACACCGGCTGGTTCTGAAGTCAACAGAGGCAACAGCCATATGTAGATCACTATTTCTCGGATTATTTAGGGGAAGAAATGAAAGCATGTAGGATTTGAGGTCCTCACAGCGACGGTTCTGAAGAGTTCTATTTTCTACAATATACCACCATGCCCATCTTCAGGGCCAAAGAATAAGTAGAACAAGCTCTGCTTACCACCTGCTTCACGCTGGTTTCTTGCCTGGCTTATTCCCCGACCCTGAGGATGGAGGTGGCATTGCCTTCCGCAATCTCCTTCCCATACTTAGATTTCTTCTCTAATTGCATTATCCCGTGTGGAGGCTGGGTCGAATACCTCCACCGTGGCCCTGCGAGTCGCAGGAGGCGACAAAAAAAGAAGTCTAGAATCTGAGACAGTAAAATATGGTGGCGCGTCGCACGTCTCACGGGACTGGGGCCCGATAATGTCTGCGCTGGCGAGGGCCTGCAGCAATTGTAAACGACAGACCCGTCCTCTCGTCAGAGAGAGCGCCACATATAAACAAACCCGCAACTGTCTTAACAGGAATAAAAATTGCTCCTAAGCCCCAGATGGGTGCTTTATTCCAAGACAGACTGGCAGACTGACTGTAAGACTCGACTCGACTCGACTCTCATTCCCGACCCCTGGACCCTTCTGCGGAGTTCTCAGCTCCCTGACCTAAGCCAACCGACCCATTTCCTTACATATTGTTCGGATATAACTTCAGCTACACTGCCACAATCTTCCCGAGGGACGTCACTGCTGCTGGTTGAGAACTGTCCCGCACTCCTTGCACTGCCACTTCAATCGAGAGTATCCGTCACGATTCTTCCTATATACCGCGTTCCTTTCCGTATCGTCCACACCTATCTCCTCCCGGATCCCTGGACCCTTCTTTACAGTTCTATGAGCTCCATGACCCTAACAACACATTTCCTTCCGTTCTACTGGTTAGCTGTATCTTGAGGTATAATGTCTGCCGGTGGACGCCTACAGCTGATGCAGCACGGAGCTGCTCCTTTTGCTGCTATATCAATCGACAGCTTCGCCCACGTTCGTTGGGCCACTCTCCCTGTCGAGCTCGTCCACACTTGTCCTACACCCATCTCGAATTTCTAAATATCCTGTAACTTGCAAACTCATGTCCGCTGGCTCGTCGGCATGTGTCTCCTCTGCTGCAGTACAAACTCTCTGCAGGAAGCCCACGTTAGGCTCGTTAGACACATCTTAACAACTCTGTGCCCTGCCCTTTTTGCTTTTCGAAGGCAGGGAATACGTTCTTTTCTTCCTCTCCTAAGTTTAATCGAATAATCAGTTCTATTCCAGTTTTCGACCCTGTTAAGTTCTTAGTATTCCACCATATTTGTTATTCTATTCAAAAGGTCGTAAAACTCATTATCACCCGGCGTCGAACACTTTCTCTCCCCAATCTGAATACATAATCAATTATTATCGTTCTCACTCTCTATCTCCTAGCATCACCATCTCCCTCTAGAAGACTTTCACTCGTGTTCTTCCAACCCGAACATCGATACGTTGTTCTCCCTGTGCACATCTTCCAACGTCTCACTTCTTTGTGGGCCTCTGACTTCCGCTCCCAATTCCTTATTTCCTGCTGGATCTGCCTGAGCAAAGATATTCACCTCTTGTTTGATTCCATGAATTTAACTTCTATGTTGTTCCAAAAGTCTTGTACTATCTTTATATACTCTAAAATTGTCAATTTTCGCCATATCCGTTTGTGGACCCGGATTCATCCCCCACCTTCCATGTCAACCCCGCTTTACATTTACCTTCAAGATCTACCGCATATCCGCCAATCCTGGCCCGATACACCCCTAGAATGACAGCCATTTCGTTCTCCTAAACCACATCCAGTCTCTCCTACGACCGACATTTAACTACCCCAAATGGGATTAATATGAGTATTTTACAGGGTGGGGCACACAAACTTCCTTTCTGGGAAGACGCATTGTGAAAGGAGGTCGCAGAAAAGTGGGGATAGGCTCGGCGAACACAGCAGTCGCGGAAGTTTCTGTCTAATACCCCTCAGTAGGAAACATGAGGTGGACGAGTGAGCAGCGTGCGTTTGCTGTCGAAGCCTATTTTTCGAACAACCATTCCTATGTGGCGGTGCAGCCTGCGTTCCGTACTCACTTCGGAATTAAGCCCAGAGGTTCGGTTCCCGACTGGAAATCGACTGTTTTGTGGGTAGAGAACTTTAGGACAACCGGGAGCGTGGTGAAAAAATCATCAGGACAACGGACCGTTACGACGCCAGAAAATGTGGAGGCAGTTCGACAGTCGATTTTCAGATCTCCAAGACGCTCCGCTCGCAAACATGCAGTCGCCCTAGACATACCCAATCTCGTTCAATGCGCCGAATTCTTCACGAACATCTTCATTTCAATCCCTATAAGATGGTTGTTGTGCAAGAATTGTCACCACGTGATTTCCAGAACCGAATAACGGCGTGCGAAACGTTATTGGAANACAGGATGGTGCCACGGCCCACACAGCCCGAGCTTCGATGACAGTTTTGAGGGCAAAGTTCCCCAGACGCCTCATCTCACTTCGAGGTGACATCCCGTGGGCAGCACACTCACCTGATCTAACGCCCTGTGATTTTTTTATGGGGATACCTCAAGGCAGAGGTTTTTAAACATCGCCTCACAAACCTGCTTCAGCTGAAGAATGTTATTCGGCAGGAAGTAGCCCAAATTCCGGTGCATATGTTGGAAGGTGCAGAGGGGAACTTCAGAAAACGGTTGCATCAGTGCATAGAGAACGGTGGCCACCACCTTCAAGATATTTTGTTTAAAACTACATGATCTAAAACTTTAAAGTATATTCTTTCATTAGCTGAACATAAATTTTGTCTATCAGCAATAATTTTTCTATTATTCACCTTCAAAAAAAGGAAGTTTCTACGCCCCACCTGTATATCATGCACAAACTATCTATACTACCTGAAGCATTTCGTCTTTATTATGGTTACTAGTTTTGAAGGTGGGGGCAAGTGGTAGCATAGTTGGTTGAGGCAATATGCTACAAGTCGGAAGTTGGCGGGTTCCATTCCCGATGAGGTCACTGCATGTTTCAATTGACCTAATCCTTCCAGCCGCACTCAGCCTCTAACAGAAATGAGTACCAGGAATCTTCACTGGGGGTAAAGAGCAGCCGGCGTGTAAGGCTGACAACCTCTCCCCCACCTATGAGCTTCGATGTCTCACAACCCTACGGGCTTCTAGGGCCTGTTACAGAGATAAAACTCCGTGGCTTTATAATCCGGAAGCGAACTATACCGACCGAGCGACCGCCGCTTGTGGGCGAAGTTGGTGCGAACTTTTGTGGAGAAGTGTCGGGTGGTCAGAGCAACGGATTCCCACGGCCGTTAATCTCCGTTTTCTAGACCAGAGCCGCTACTTTTCCATTCAAGTAGCTCCTCAATTATCCACACGAGGCTGAGTGGACCCCGTTACAGACCCACTACTTGTCAGAAAATCTGGTAGGATCGGGAATTGATCCCGGAACCTCTGGATATGTAGCCAGGAACTCTGACCACTAGACCACAGAGGCAATCCAGTTACAGAGATATCTTTACATTTTTTCTACCTTCACTACCTTTGAGGGTAGCTCCTTGATTTACAGGAAATCTACATAGACCTATTAATATGAGATATAATGTATTTAAAAGTGCCACCAGGGTACTCAGACCCACAATAAAGCTTTCTCCCTAATGTGCCAATTTACTTAAACATTTCTGTGCATATTCTATACAGCATGCAACCCTCTGATTTTTTTTAATCACGTTTTCTACTGCATACCTTTATCAATAAGGCTTCGCTTGGGTTAAAAAATATCTGTCTATTAAGGATTCGCTTTATGTTCAAAAACTCTGTATATTTCGAAGAACAAGAGACTGTTGAACAATCCTGTGCATTAGTTTTTAACGAATACTGTCTTGTTTTATTGTATGTATTTGTTAACAGCTATCACTTTTGTGATCTGAAATATTATAAAAATACATATAAACTTCATATTGACATGCAGAATGAAAGTTCTCTGTTGTGAGAAAACGAGTTCAGGCAATCCATGCCCCTTTAACCAAACTGCACACACCAAGGACAAATTCATTTACACTACCTTCTGTTCCAATTTTCAAGGCCATTCTATAACACAAAAGTACATACAACAAGGTTCTCATTTATACAATAAAAATTCCCTGATAAGAACCTAAGTCCATACTGAGGTCATGTGCAGCCCATTAAATGCTGAATATTAATATCAGGAATGAATGTAATTATTTAATTCCCATCATTTTATGGAACCTGAAGGGTCATTACCGTGTTCACAAGAGCCCTCCACTGGTCCCTATCCCGAGCCAGATCAATCCAATCCATACCATCCTATCTTGTCTAAGATCCATTTTAATATTATCCATCCAATTACGCCCTGGTCTTCCCAGTAATCTCATTCCTTCTGGCTTTGCCACCAATATCATATATGCATTCCTCCTCTCCCTATTAGGGCTACATGCCCGGCCCATCTCATCCTCCTTGACTTGATCATTCTAATTATACTTGGAGAAGAGTCCAAGTTACAAAGCTCCTCATTATGCAGTTTTCTCCAACCTCCTGTCACTTCATCTCTCTTCGGTCCAAATATTCTCAACATCCTGTTCTCAAACACCCTCAGTCTATGTTCCTCCCTTAATGTCAGGCACCAAGTTCCACACCCATACAGAACCACAGGCAAAATTATAGTTTTGTATATTATAATTTTTATGTTTTCAGACAACAGACGAGAACACAAAAGGTTCGGACTGAATGGTAGCTAGCATTAACCGAATTAAATCTCCTCTTAATTTCCTCCTCAATCAGGTTTCGATTTGTTATAGTCCTTCCCAAATATCTGAACTGCACCACATTTTCAAAACATCTGTTACCTATCTTCATTTCATGCCTTTGCCCTGCATTTTGGTGACAAGACAGTAACATGTACTTAGTTTTCTCTGTGTTTACTTCTAGACCAACCTCCTGACTAGCGTCAATAAAGTCTGTGTTTTTCTTTATGGTTATGGCACGTTAGCAAGAAACCGCTCACCCAGTAGATTCATATTATCAGCAGAGACCAGCAGCTGATGTGTCCCATTTAATTTCAGTCCCACCTGTTTTTCCTGGACCTTCCTAATGGCATATTCTACTGCAAAGTTGAAAAAAGAAAATTGTGATGAAGCATCTCCTTATTTTAGACCATTCTGGATAGGGAAATTTTCAGACAAATGATTACTTATATGGACTTTCCTACTCGTTTCGTTTAAACAAATTTTAATCAGCCTAACTAGTTTCTTGGGTTCCCCAAACTCTATCAGAATATTGTACAATACTTCTCTCCTAACTGAATCATAGGCTTTCTTGAAGTCTACAAATAGCTGATGTACTGTCTCACTGTATTCCCATTTTTTTCTCCAGTATCTGAAGAATGCAAGAGATCTGATCCGTAGTCGATCTGTTACCTGGAAACCCAAACTGATGACCCCCAATAATTTCATCTATGTATGGACTTAACCTTGAAAGAAGAATATTGGATAAAATTTTGTATGAAGCTGATAGCAGTGATATCCCACAATAATTACTACAGTCAGTTTTATCACCCATCTTGTGAAATGGTACAATAATAGACTCCTTCCACTGATTAGGCAATTTTTTCCTTCTTTCAAATAAAATTAGTTAGCTTATGGATCTTTGAACATAATATTTCACCTTTTGCTTGAATAAGTTCTGCCAGAATTTGGTCACTACCTGGCAATTTATACCTTTTCAATTTTGCAATGGCAACTTCAGCCTCAAAAGGCATAGGCTCAGGTATGAACGGCCCAGCTGTATGTATTTCTATCTGCCTAACATCCCTGGCCCTATGTACATTCAGTAACTGAGAGAAGTAGTTCTTCCACATATTCGAAATGTTGTGGGAATATGCAAGCAGATCACCATTCTCATCCTTCACTAAGTTACTTCTAGGTTGGTAACCCCACTTAAAGTCATTTATTCCTCTATACAGGTCTCTAATGTTCTTGTTCTCACTTTTTGTTGCAAGCTCATCAATTTTGTCTTTCAGATATTCCCTCTTTTTGTTCCTGAAATGCTTGCTGGTTTCACATATTATATTCTTAAGATTATCCCCATTTATTTCACTTGGATCCTGTAACCACTGCAATTTGGCTTGTTTCCTTTGGTCTAATAATTCTGAGCATTACTTCATCAAACCATGGCTTATGCTCCTTCAATTCATAATAAGCTTCTCTCTTTGGGAGAAATTTTGATATTCTCTCTAATAGTTTCCCAAGCTTTATTACCATCCACCTCAATGTCCAAGTTTTCCAAAGCCACGATCCTATTTCAGATTTCAACACAATACAACTCTTTACCCTCTACCTCATTTAATTTCTTGAGATTGAACCTCTCCATAGGAACTCTGTGTGTTCTGTGTTTGCTTACTGCCAGTCTTTCCCAAACCTTTGCCACCACCGGGTAGTGGTCAGTATCACAATCTGTTGCCCTGAATGATCGGACATCAAGTATATTTGAATGCCGTCTTCTGTCTATTAAAACATGGTCGATTTTGTTGTGTCAGGAGACATCTAAGTTAATATAAGAATGTTATGATGTAGGAATATCGTACTTTTGACAGTAAGTTTTTTTGAGGGCTGCACCATAGCTCAAGCGGTTAGTCGCTGGCTTCCCACCGCAGCGGCCCGGGTTCAATCCCGGGTCTAGTCAAGTGGGATTTGTGGTGGACAAAGTGGCGCTGGGGCAGGTTTTCCTCACCTATCATCAGTGGCTGGTACAATAGGCCAGAAGTGGCCACAGTACAAGGGACTTATTCCAACCCCACTAGCATTAAAAAAAGTATTTTTTTATGCAGCAAAGTTTAGTATAACTCCATTAGCATTACTATTTTCATGTAAATTCTCATTCCCAATTGTTGTTTTGAAAATGTTTTCCTTACCTACTTTGGCATTGAAACATCCTAACAAAATTTTCATATGGTACTTCAGAAGTGTATCAAATACATCTTCCAGTTCTTTGTAGAACCTAGCCTTAATATCACCAATTTTGTCCTCTGCTGGAGGATGAACATTCAGAACGATGATATCACACCAGAGACTTCTTAGTATCATGTATGACATCCTATCCCTAATGAACTCTACCCTCTTAACTGTTGACAGATTCTCTTATGTACAAAAAACCTGTACCTAATACACAATTCTCATTCCCCTTTCCATAGAAAAATGTATATCTGCCTGCTGCTTCGGTGCCACCTCTGTCCCATCTGACCTCCTGTACTCCCCTTAAATGTAACTTACATTTTGAGATTTCCTCTTGTTGGGCACTGCCCTGAGCAACCCTGCCCTATACTTACTTCTAACATTCCAAGTACCAAACCTCATATCCATTTTCTTAGGTTGTTTATCTTTTAATTACTGATTATTATTCCGATACACACAATACAAACAAAAGTGATAAATATGGCCTATATATGACAATGCTAACCTCACCAGGTATCAGAAAGAACGGAACCACACAGGAATAAGGTAAATCAATGACCTTCCACTTATCACACAAAGTTTAGAGCATGCTATCATAGTACTTCAACAGCATTTAAAGATTATCTCTTAGCTCAAGCCTCCTACTACGCAAATCAACTTATTTTCATTGAAAATTATTACATATGTAAATTTATGAAGAAAATGTTTATTGGCATAATTATTTAGTTCAGCAAAAGTAAAAGGTAAATCTGTTCTTGTGCTTAATTAATTAAGCACCATGCCATGAAGACATATGGGGAAGCTGAGGTATGGCTTCACCATTCACCCTTCTTGACCTCAGCACCTGATAATGGCGAGTGGTCAGCATCGTGCCCCAGCTGTTTCATCCCTGAGGAAAGAGCCCCAGTACCTATTTGATAGGAGGATGGATGCACCCCAGAGCTGCTCTGAATACTGTGGAGTACAGAAAAATCTCTTGCCCATGCCAGGAATCGAATCCTGGTTATCCATTACTTAATATACTTGCGAAACTGTAACTAGTTGTATTACCTATGTATTTATATTTGTACTTACATTGAGTATATTCTAAATCCTTGGTTTGGTCATACAGGATCTACAGAATGTAATAAATTCTTATTCTGACTCTCAATCTTTTAATACATTTAAACTACGGTGAAGAGTGTACATTCCATTGGTCTCTGTTACCTGCTTGGAGGCAGCAGGAAACCCTGATCAAGATGTTTGTAACTTTTAATACAAAGACGTTTTGTATAAAGATTTGTTGTTATGACAGAAAACAGTGATGAAAATACAGACCGTCTTGTCAAAAACATGCATGCTGCAAAGGCCCATCCCAACCTTTCCACAGGCCACAGAAGGATGAAATTCATAGCATTTAAATGGAAAGCATATTGCAAGTTATACAACCAATAACAAGAGTACAACCAAACTAATCCACGAAAATGAAATAACAGATGTTCCATCACTAGATAAAAAATTTGTACATTGATACATATGTCGTGGAAAGATAATGTAAACTGATGACATGTTTATGAGTTTTGTCCTGTGATAATGTGACATGTGACTAAATATACACCATTGTATTCAATCATTTCTCAGCCAGAGAATGAAAAAGAACATGAAATTCACATTGTATGCATGGCAAGTGACAGCTACCTCCTCATATTTTCACTTTTTTGTCCTTTACCCAAGAAATGGAATGTAACTGGAAGTTGTAATGTTTTCAGGGCCAATTTCATCAAGTATACTTTCTTACACTTTGAAAAACTCAAGCTATAACAAAGTTTTATATATCATTTGATAGTCTTTTATGTCACTTCCAGTGATTTCAGTTCCATTCAAATACATCCATTAGTTTCAGAGGTACAATTTATTGTATCATTTAATGCTTCCACGGATGATGTGAAAATAGCCAGTATAACACAGACTTAAGCATTCTCTGTCTTCAAAACCAATGAGTTACAAGACAAACAATTTTACTTTTACTATGTCATACAAACTTTTGGTTATACCAAGTTTCATTAAAATAAAAGATTCAGTTGCCATAGACTTTTGGTAAGACCTAGTTTTGCATGGAATCCTCCATGAGCCAGTTCTTTAGGTTGGCCCCTACTGTCTGTCACAGTTAGCAGGATGTGACTGAGCAGGTCACCACTATCTCGTACTTCCACCGTATCAGTATCTTCTTTTATTCATTCCCACAAGAAAAAAAAAGTCAGTTCAGATCAGGAGAACATGGATGCCACCCACAGCCAATCCACGTGTCCAGAAAACTGTTGTTCAACCCATTATATACCTCAGGTGGAAAATGGGGGAGGGGGCCACTATCATGCTGAAATCACGTAACCTCATGAACATAAGGAATAAATCCTCTAATAAAAGTGGAAGTGTTCTCTCAAGGAAATTGCTGTACCAGATTCCACTAATCACTATTATATTCTGTGCAATCAGGTAACTGTCAACAATTCCAGAATCTAGTAGAATGAGCATTCCCCAGTTCCCATTCATGTAGACTGTGGAGAATGTTTAATTCAATCTTTGTCAATACTGCCTCATCAACTCGCAATACTTGACACAAGTCAGTTCAACTACAGTTTTTTGTAAAGTCACTGAGAGAACTGAAGGCAAGGCTTACTGCCACTGAATGTGGTTCTTCCACGTGAAAAAGACAGAACTGTTCCTTATACAGTATATGCCAAATGGCACCCTGTGAGGGGCCCATTTCATATGTGAGCTCATGAATTAGCATGAATGCATCTAGTTCCCCTGAGCTGCAGTGTACCATTGCAAACATGTGTCTGTTGGGTTGCCTCAAATCTAAATATCAATGCAGCTCTGGAACTACCAACACAAAATCTGTACATGAAATGCGTACTGACATTCTGCATCAGTAAATTGCACCATCTTATCGTGCTATTCTTACTATTACTTTGTCATCAGAAGCAAAATGAGCCTTAAATGAAAGCAGTATGAGCTCTCTTGTGTGATTTGATGAAGGCCCCAGCACATGAGCATACCAAAATAAAAAAAAAAATAGGCTGCAACACAGTAAATCTAAAACTATTTTCTGCAAAAGTATGTCCATATATCCCAACCTTTTGTCCCAAATGGTACATTATTTAAAAAAAGAAAAATTATCTTAAAGCAAAAACACACAGTAATTTAAATACAGGCACAAAACATTAGATGAATAAGTTTACAATAGGGTGAGCAATTGCATGAAATTAGGATGACGGTGTCATTCCATAAACCTTAAATAAAATCCAATTCACTGACAGTGTTGCTAGATACGTATGAATAATTATATTAGGTCCACTAACTACAGAACACAACACCACAATTTTGGCCACCATACCATATTGCTATATATTATCCACACAATCAAGCAGACCATTCACTTTACATTAACTTACCCATATGCAGAGTGGTTCTTGAATCATAAATGTCACCAACTGACTGAGGTGATAACCCACAGTTTCATTATGATGGAAATTGGCTGGAGGTAGTATACTTTCACCCGATTCGTTTTCATTTGGCTCAAAATTCGATCTTGATGTGGTTGAATTCACTTTCCAATCTGGATCACTGGTTATTTGTACTGCATAGTAAACTGAACATGACAGCAACACGACACTAATGATGGTGTATGCCTGCAAACTTGGTAATGGTAATCTATCAAGAAGAATAACTGGCATGCTGTATTGTTTACTACCACAGTACGTAGGAGTATCGAATCATATCAACGTTACAACATACAACATAACAATTTGGAAAAATTTTGTACCAATCACCGGTATTTGTATCACAAACCGTCTTCCTAAAAACTTCACATGCCCCATTCAATACACTGTACGCATCAGTGTGACCAATATTTACACAAGATTAATACCACAAGGTTATCAGAAAGCCAACGATTTCCTTCAGATGTGAAACTTCTACGAATATATTTGAATATGGTCAGACATAATAATTTCTTATTTTATTGAGATGGCCTTTATACTGAGCAACGAAATTAAATACGCCTAAACAATTACTGTCATTATCGAAAATGTCTTTGTTGGTTAGACTGATGAAAGAAATGAGGTGGAATTGTGTTCATACAAAACACAGACTACAGAAAACGTATGATACGAAGGACAAAATTATTAAAACAAATTTCAATTTAGCAGAACAATACACAACAATTCCGCCACACAAAATGATTCAAAGCTATTAATTTCACAAACATACGAATTGATGCCATTGAACATACTCCTGCCACCTAACGGTTGAACTGACAAATATTTCT
Organism: Cryptotermes secundus; assembly: GCF_002891405.2. Lineage (NCBI taxonomy): Eukaryota > Metazoa > Arthropoda > Insecta > Blattodea > Kalotermitidae > Cryptotermes > Cryptotermes secundus. The sequence continues at coordinate 460,300 of NW_019743151.1, read as the reverse complement.
TCCTTAACCTGTTCCTAGAGGACACTAACAGTACACTTACGATTAGCTCACGCATCGATGCCATTGAAGATACTCCTGCCACCTAACGATTGAACTGACAATTAAATTATTCTTCCTTAAACTGTTCCTAGAGGACACTAACAGAACACTTACGATTTCATGAATATGAAGGTATATGTTTACTAGCGTTTTGATGGGCTTTATTGGATTCATCTTCAGGCTAAAAAAAAACTATCCGTAACTACCAGACTACAAGACGTCATATCCCAGACGACACTATGTTCAAATTAGCTTCTACTACTGCGATCACATTAATTTGGATTTGTTTCAAAATCAGAGGCGGCGAAACAAAGAAATTCGGAGGGCGAAGCGAAAGTGAATACCGTCATATTATTTAAATGTATAATTTTGTATTCTGAAATACGAAATTGACATGTGTAGAACGCTGACTATATTTTAAAATTCTTCGGTAATCTAATCATTCATACCATCGTGCAGCATCAATTCCAGTCCAGAAAGAAAACAGAATGTGTAAGAACCAATCAAGTCTTGTATATTTTTGTATCAAATATTCTTTAAAAAAACTGTAGAAAATTTCCGTACACAGAAACATTGGCGATGAGTATTTCGCAAGGGAAATCAATTATGATCTTATAAAGCCCTAGAAAATGTGACAAAATCTTAGGCGGAAAACTTCCTTTTCCCGGCACACCGAACTACCAGCCTGGCAGGCCCCATTGTAGCTAAATGCTAGCAACAGAGAAAGTCAACAAAATTTCGGGTTGACTGTCAATAGACCACACGGCACTACAGAAGATAGAACTGTTCGTAACCACAGCTGCGAGAACCTCAAATCCGCTAGCAAAACTTCATGTACATATGGTCACTTGCACACACATAATTGTTTTAGTTCTCTTTAGTTGATACTTGAACAAGGAAGTTCAACTATTTTTCATACCGTCACCATGGTCCCGGTTGCTGACATAGTAGTTAAATTGTTGGATTGTTTTAATTTATTTCGCTTCTTTGCATTCATTTTGGGGGCACGCAGTAGCGTAGTTAGTTGAGGCACTATGCTACAAGCCAGAAGGTTACGGGTTCTAGCCCCGACGAAGTGGATTTTTTCAATTGATCTAACCCTTCCAGCCGCACTATGGCCCTGGGGTCGACTCAGCCTCTAACAGAAATGAGTACCAGGAATCTTCTTGGGGGTAAAGGGCGGCCGGGGCGTAAGGCTAACAACCTTACCGCCATCTGTGAGCCGACTGTCTAGGGAAAGTGTGGAAGCCTCGACGTCTCATAACCACATGTGCCTCCACCGACTGTTACAGGGATAGCTTTACGCTTACCTTTACATTCATTTTACTCTGACTCGAGAATAATGTGTTTGCAGACGTTGAATTAGTTGTGTAATTAGCCTATCGGTAATTGGTGTTGTTTTTACAGTTGGTTATTTAACGACACACTCGGTATCGAGATTATGCAGCGTCGGATGACTAATGAATTTGAAAAGATTTGGAAGGAAACAATCGTGGCTAATCGAAGTGCTAGCCCAGCATTTATCTGAGAGGACTGAGAGATACCACGCAAATCTGCCAGGATAGCCGTGTCCTGGTCAAGACTGGAATGAAGCAATGCTTGAACGCAAGTTCACAGTTTCGCCGCTAGATCGATGTGTTCAGTATCAATATTCTTTTGTTCCGTTTCCGTAAAACATATAATATATAGTCTCGATACTTAAGGCGTCGTTCCATACCCAACTTCACAAAAAGACATTGTGACATTGTGCGGGATGCTTTACTTTCACCAACTTCGTAAAATTTCTTCTTGAAATGTATGTAAATATGTCCAACAAACAAATGTTTACAACGCAACAGGAAATTTGGGTTTCCATACCTTTTTCCCTGGGACTGGAGGAAGTGAGGGTGACGACTTTGAGAATACCAATATTTGTCATGAACATTTCACTTTCTTGCATAATATACTAAAGGTAAATTCGCCCCTATACTTAATTAATTAAGCACTATGACATGAAGATATATGGGAGAGTGGAGGTATAGCTCCGCGTCGTCAGCTTCACGCCCCGGCCGCTTTACCCTCTGGGAAAGGGCACGCGGTACCCATTGGACAGGAGTCTGCTTGAGCTCCGAAGCCGGTTGGGACTGTGAAGGAGGGAAAAATCTAGCCTTTGCCGGGAATCGAACCCCGGCAGTCCAGCCCGTAGCCGTACCGACTGAGCTACTGGTACTCCTTTGCATAGTTTATTAAAGTTCTGAACTGTTCTTCCTCGTTTTTCCAAGCACTCAGTACGTCGAGTATATCCGTGTGCAGCACAGAATTGCCGACATGAAAAAGAGTAGTGTCTTCTGGGATGTTACATTGTGCAGTTTGATAGAAATTTACAGACGTTTCGGAGGGACGCGCTGCATTCATTCTTAACTTCGAAGTGTAAGTGAAGCAAGTAGAACCTCAAATCTGACAATACAGCCTAGCTTCAGTTTTCCTTTGCTGCCATCTGTGAATCAGGTACAGTGGAGTCCCAATCGATAAGAGAGTTATATAACTGGTAACATGACACCGAGTGTACTCTGGTGTCATCTCTGTGACGATGAAGTATCAGAAGCCGCAGCCCACTCGATAAGGTTTACTGCTATTCAACCCCCGAAATTCCTTCCATCCAACTAACATCCAAACTAAGTCTATTTACGGCCGCGCCATAGCTCAAGCGGTTAGTCGCTGGCTTCCCACCGCGGCGGCCCGGGTTCAATCCCGGGTCTGGTCAAGTGGAATTTGTGGTGGACAAAGTGTCAAGTTTTCCCCCAGTACTTCGGTTTCCCCTTCACTCCACCAATTGCTCCACAATCACCCTCACCTATCATCTGGGGCTGGTACAATAGGCCAGAAGTGGCCGCAGTACAAGGGACTTAACCCCACCCCACTAGCAATAAAAAAAGTCTGTTTAGGCCACGACCTCAATTCACTTGCACCAATCAGACGAATAAACGTTCTCAGCAATGTCAATTCATTAAAAAAGCAACCGAGAAAACATTTCGTCTATAGCAATTCAAATTGCGCGTACAACATGCACTGAGACACCTCAAAGCAAGTCACGTATAGTAAAGCTTAATATCCACAAACACTGAGGGAATCTGAGGTTGTAGAATCATGAACGGTACATATGCTTTGATCGCCGATACCAATGTTCAATATCGTCTCCCCCCCTTCAACCCGCTTTGAGATCGACATTACTTCCATTACTTCTGTGTGCTGCAGCAGTGTTCTATATTCGTTGCAATTTCCTCATAATGGATTTAAACTCAGCATTTACCTAAATCTTATACCCATGAGGCACGTACAGCGAAGTATTCTGCACCCCCCCCCCCTTTCCATACAGATTCACCTCTAATTGCACTTAGTGCACTCATGTCCTGTTGACAGCAGCATCCTGGTCTTCGACCACAGTCACGTGATAATCAGCTAAACATCATGCATACCCATCTTAATATGTAATTCGGCCCTTTCACAGTTCCCATGTTCTGCAGGGGTTACTTGTAAACACAGTTTTGAAAGAACTGGTGCCACTCATCATTCTTGTCTAGAGCATTTTATAGTCTGAAATTCTTCTGTTAGTCGATTCCCTACTTCAACACGTGCCTTAATATTTACTTATGTGAATATAGTGTACAGGAGGCAAATAAAGTCAAAATATTTGATTGAAAGTAGTTGTGAAGCTGTCCAGAAGAGTTAGTCAGCGTTCAGTTGCTGTAAGCATTGTACCATCTTCACTGACTATCAGCGTCACGTTGAAATCTTCGAGAGCTATCTCAATATGCTGTAAGAGCTCAAGAAGTTATTGCGTGTCACTTGCACCTCCATTTCGCGTCGTGTGCTCACAGGGTGCTGATGTTACTAAGGCTAGTACGCGACTGGCGATTGTGTTTATTGTTTTTACGGTTAGACAACAGAAGGTTTATTTTTATAATTTTTATCCTGAGACGACACAGAATGTTATATTTCGTGCAATACCGCCACTGTCATTTCAGCTAATAACGCCATCAGTTTTAGTGTTAGTGAAAATAAGAGGAAACTGTGTTTCTCTTAGCAAGATTAAGTTGTGCAGTAACCTGCATGAATGCAAGCGGGATAACCTGGTTTCCCTCAGTTGTTCTGCACAAGGGAAATGCAGAAAGGAAGAACTTTGAAATTGTCTTCCCTCGAGAAACACATACAAGGTGTGATCTGACGGGACAAAAACAACAGAAGAATTCTGCAAATGTTTGCATCATTTCAATTATCATTGGCTCTTTGGAACAGTTCTTTACTTATCAAAGTATATCGTGCACATCTAGGTTCCTCTGTTCATAATGGCGCGGAAAAGCTAAAAATCCAGTTACTTTGCCTTCCGGCTCACCGATACCGTGAGTTATAATCACTGGACACAATTATTTTCATTGTTGCGAAATGTTATTGGAATGAAGCTCTAGAATATTATAGGAGGGAGAATCCTGGAAGGAGAATAGGGAAACTTCAGTTTCCACCAATATTAGCCAAAGCTTGGATGAAGACTGCCACCCCAAGAGTTGCAGTGCCTTTCTGAATGAAATGCTTGGCGATTTGCCCGTTTGATCCAGAAGCGGCTTCCGCGCCCAGCTCCATCTCGCAGCGCCCGTTACACTGCAACATCAACCGGAGGCAAGAAACAACGCCAAGAAATAAGGCTCGGGAAATGTCTACAGCTCCTGCTCGACACGAATATGTGTTGCCTTCTCCGAAAACTGACAGGAAACGCAGCGCCCTTCGGCCATTCCTCCATATCAGTGCGACTTTCACGATCAAAGCTCTCTTTCAAAGCGAATTAGAGAAAGGGCCAAAACTAAACTCAAAAGAAGAGAAAACTAGAAACAGAGAAAAGGCAAGAAAAGGCCTATTCCGCAGGGACAGTGACGATTCTCATGAAAGTGACGAGTAGAGAGGGTGTGTTGAATCCGAAATATAGATTCACCAAAGATGTTACAACTAGAATATTGTGAGCATAGAACCGTGTGCTTTGTGTGTTGAGGGGTGGGCTATTTTAACTAGAGATTCTGATTAATCATGGGAAAATTTGCTTTCGAATTTATGTTTCATTTTAGTCATTTCCAATCAACGACTTTTTTGTAATAATTTCTTGATATTTGGGAAGTGAGGATTTTGACATTTAGTAATTATATTACTGTATGATCATACGGTACTTACATTCATTAAATACATTTCCATTTTAATAACATTACTACATACATCTTCTTCCGTCACAAAGAACAATATACTATATATGGATGAAGGAAAAAATATATTCCTTTAGATATCACTAGTTTATTGTGAATACACAAATTACCTTGCATGTTTCGCACTCTTGGCCATCACCAGCGGTTTCATCAATAACAGTCGGTAACATTTTACATATTTGCAATACATATGCCTACATAAGGATCTTATCTTAAGACGGTAGTCATAGCGCATGCTACATGACCAACTGGATCATCACATAAACATGCGACTGCTCCTTACCACTGGAACGTACTTCATTAAACAATTCGTATTCAAACTTGATGTAGTTAACTTCTACTGACTTTCAATTAACTAAAAATTTATCTTTGACTGTAAATTTTGAAGTGCTGCAAATTCTCCGTTAGAAGGAACTGTTAAGCCATTTAACCGCACGGATCCTACCAAAATATAAGACGAACTATTCTTTTGTGCACAGATCGGCAAATGGTGTGATAACCGAATACGTGCTTACCATCGTTTCTGCCTTCTTCATTTTCATTTTTATTTAATTTCATTTAATTTCTAACACAACGCAAATAAGGAAATGTTAGCACCAGAACAACATCGCATACTCTCTGATGTTTATTCATTCATCAGTGGCTCTACAGCCCTTCGTTGGGCCCTGGCCTCTTCTTCAGTTCCGTAATCTTTATTTCGCAGACGGTAGGACTCCTTGGGCGAGTGATCTGCCCTTCACAAGGCCGCTACCCCCCACCCCCACAGGACAACACAAACACAGAATAAACGCACACAGACATCCATGCCTTGAGTGGGATTCGAACCGACGATCCCATTCGAGCCAGCGAAGACAGTTCAGGCCTTAGACCGAGCGACCACCGTGACCGACATCGGATGTTTATACTACATAATTTTTCTTGAGGTCTTGAGAGAAGTACTTTCTCTGTTTAGGCTCAGACCGTCATTAACCTTAGGCTATTTGGTATCGCCGTCCCGGCATTAAGAAAAGGACAGGAGCTTAGGCCTGGACCGTCCTGGGTCGACTCTAGTCCTTCTTTCAGGCCAGAGATTCTTGGGCACTGCAGAATAAGTTACCCGTCGTGAGGGATAATGCGGACTGCAAAATTCTCTACCAGTCATTCCAGTGCAACATATGCCATAAATAAACGTAAAGCCTGTAATGTGTATACCCGAAATGTATATCAGTTTACTGGGCACTGCTCATGAACTAAGAGACATGGGAACGAAAACTAAATGTATTTTCTTTGGTTGTATGATCGAATTTAGGACTTACATTTTAAGATGTGAGGACACGGCGAGTGGTCTGGAAGGTACGAGTATTTCAGTCCGAAGATTGTTAAGCAAGTCGAGAGTAGCTGCTGCAGCTGTGATGCTCCCAACAGGTTGCAGCAAAGTCGTACAACACAGTGTCCCTTAAAGTAAGTAAGTAAATAAGGGTATCCCTGTAACGGGCCGTGGAGGCCCATGGGGTTGTGAGATGTTGAGTTTCCCACATTTTTCTAGACAGTAGGCTAACAGATGGCGGTGAGATTGTTAGCCTCACGCGCCGTCCGGCCTTTGCCCCCAAGAATATTCCTAGTACCCATTTCTGTTACAGGAGGCGTCGACCCCAGGGCAATAGTGTGGCTGGAAGGTTTAGGTCAATTGAAAATTCCAATGACCTCGTTGGGAATGGAAACCGCGCCCTTCCGGCTTGTAGCACAGTGCCTCAACCAACTATGCTACCGCGTGCCCCCACAAAACGACATTCCGCTTTGAAATGTATTAGGGAAGAGCCCCGTAAAACCCAATGGAACGTAAATATAGTATATAGATACTTGTACCATGCTAGCTGTATCCAGTTCCAGAGAAATCGCCCATTCCATTAACAGTGCGAATACAACAGCCCGTCTGCATGCAGTGTCCTTCTTACGTAAAATACTGAAGGCAGACACTTCGTATACGGCTTAGGATCGGTATGGAAGCAAGGTGTTCATTTTGACTGAATTCTCCGGTGTAGTGGCTGGCTATCTTGAGTGAGGTTGTTCGTGTTTTACTTCAGTCCGTCCTGCCAAGTTCTGGGATAGTACCTCACTTAGGTCAGGTCATTTCCACCCCTGCTCTTCTCAGTTCACTGTTCGTAGTCACAGAGTCATTCGACTTTATGAAATATAAATATTTAATAAAGCATCGCTAGATGAAGCTAGAGAATTGTTTATCTCTGATGTGGAAACGAGTAATAAGGAGGCTCAGTTCGCAAAAAGACGTGAAAAATAAAAGCAATCATGATGAAGACAGTGTTTTAAATAAATTTCCGTTAACAGCTGAACTCGCGAAACTGCAAGAATCCATTCACTTTAGTCTCTCTTCATGCGGAAGGCAAGGTGCAAAAAGAAAAATGCATAAATTTTCTTATATCGCCGACACGTGCCAAAAAAGAATAAGCCTCTTTCACTCTGTGTTTACATTAGATGGGGAACATGTGTGTAGGCCTACACTATCATCTCATCCTTATCACAGCTTCGCTAGAATGACTGAAATATTTTTAAAACAAATGAAGAATTTAGCGTAACCGCCCCAATATGGGATTAGGTGCTGAGACATGCCACGTGTATTAGCGACTTGTAGGCGGAGTTTGGATTGGCGAATCGATTTACTGGATATTCACACGCGTAACTACAGGTAATTACAACACTCTGAGGATTGCGGTAATTGTAACACACAAAATGAATTCTTCAACGCTGCTTACTAGTCCACCCTCAAACCTCAGTCCTCTGGCACTCTCTCTCTCTCTCGAATTCTACTTGGCTCTCTGAATCTCGGACCGAACTAGCTTCAAGGTCACCGAGTAAAGAACGCCGCCACCAACAGTTCCACTTCTGTGTTTCACGAATCCGTTGTTCCTGATACACTTGTAATACCGCCGTGTTTACCTGTTCCAGCTGGTTGTCCCGGAAACCTCTTTTAACAAGCCGTTGCATAACAATGGATTTCGGCTCTGCTGTGCTTTTCTGACTGCACACTTCCGGCGTTCAGGCTTCATGTCACAATATATGTATTGTAATATTATGTGTATTAGATTGGAATCTCTTAATACTTGGTATTAAATGAAACATTTTTCAAATAATTTTAATTCTTCAGATTAAGAAACATTCTACGAAAGTGCAACATATTTTTGTGGTATCATGTTCATACTTACAAGACATATGTAGTACATAAAAATAAGTAAAAATACCAAATAAGCAGATTTCCTTATACTTTCTAAGAGCACAATAATCACAAAGTTTCAGATTTTTCTCTTTGCATCCCTTCTTTGCCTCGGTGTTCATTTATTACAGGTTAAAACCTGTTGTTAACAGATGTAATTAAGGGAAGATCTACCACAATGAATATATTCATAGATTCTATTCTTGACAATGCTAATCAGCAGTGTAGATAAGTTTTGCATAGAAGGTTACATTGCTTTTCCCGCATTCCTTTAAATATATGTTAGACCCACATTAAACATATGCATGTAGTTATGCATTTTTTATATTGGCTGTTTAAATGATGAGTCACTTTTAAGATGAAATAAGTTAGATTTGAGCTTCTTGTAAGTTTTGTTTATCTCGGACAAAATCAAATAGGTTCAACAAATTTAAACCAACACAGCACGCATATAAACTACACCAGTAAAAACAAGAACACATCACCAACAGGGACAGACGACATATCCACTACCAAGGAATATAAAACACGACCCATATCGGTTCACGAACAAATTTCCTAACTTAAAAATAAGTTTATACACACATCATAACATAATTTTAACGTAAAGGAAGGCTGGTGTGGTGAACCAAATTGAATTTTATATACAGTGCAGTGGAAAATTACATTTTTAAACTATTCTTTATGGAAGTGATTGCAACTACTTCACTTCTAAGTAATATACTTCAAGAATGTTCTTATTATAAAAGTTTATGGAAAAATGAACAACTGCATATAGCGAGCATCACAAATGTTCTAAGTGTATATAGTCTTATAAAAACATTTACGTATTGGTGGGTTCCCGATCGTAGTGGTATACCTCCGATGATGATTCATTAAGAATCGAACCATGTTAGAGTGCTGAAGTGGTGAAGTAAATATATGTCACATTGGACTGAAATAAACTTAATTTTAAATCTCACGTGTAAAGTTTAATTTAGATGCAGGAGTAATTTCAGATGAAATATGCTGATGAACAAACAAGCAGAACCTCCTGACAGCACACGTAGCTTCACCGATTAGTGGGCCGACATTTTGTTTGAGAATTCACATTGGCCTGCCACAGTCAATTGCATTACACAATACTACAGGTCTCCTTGCGCCGACATGGGTGGCGCCCCGTGCCGATGGCTGAAGATGTGAAAATACCTGCTAAAACATACTTTGAGAATATTTTCTCTGTTCGCCGACGTCACTACCTAGAGTGTGAATAGGCCTTAGTGATGTTATTGTTTCGTGCAAGAAGTGTATAACAACGTAAGTGTGGACAACATACCAAACCTACTTCCATACATTGTTTCGTGTAGTTTGTCTTTTGTTTTCTCTTTCAGAAGACGCAGCTTTTAGTAATCTGGACTCCCGAGCGCTGGGTTACAGGATATAGAACCCTGAAGATAATGAATACGACCCCCGATATATGTGCGTGTGGAAAAGAAATGGCGACAGGCCCATAGCTCGGGTGGTTAGTCGCGGCGACCCGGGTTCTATCCTGGGTCATATGGGATTTGTTATCGACAAAAAGGCACTGCGGCAGGTTTTCTCCGAGTACTCCGGTTTCCCCTGCCAATTCTCATATCACCAACTGTACCATGTATGGACACTGAGAGCGAGGTCAGGCAACACAGAAAAGCAATGGCCTGTTACTTTTTTCTTGGGCTGTTGAACGACGCTTTCAAATTGACGTGGACCGTAGGATGAGAGACGAGTAGAGGGAAGAGGTCATGGCCTAATAGAGCTACACTCCCGAAATTAGCCCGCAGGAACTGAGACTGACCGCGGAACCCTCAGTCAGGCTGACTGGTATCTTGACTAAGTCACGGCCTCGCCTCTAGAGCCTGAGGTCTTGTACTTATGAAGAAAGAAGAAATGCATACTAAGTAATGGACAGAAGAAAGATGTTTTTTGACTGTCTATGGACTGGATGTCCGGAGTTTCGATTCCCGGCAGAGGCACCATGTTTACAGCCAATGACTATCGTCAGTTGAAGGATCATGGGCGCTTAATTGGTCACTCACTTCCATTTGGAGTCGAGGTTAAGAAATCGTACAGCTTTGCCACTGTTCACACATGCATCTTCATGACCAAGGTATTTAAGCCGAGGACCGATTCATCTTTTACGTGTACGTAAATGGTGTGGAGAAGCAACAGTGTCATGCGGTTCAGTATCGTAACCCTTCAAATTGTTCACCCATAACGTCTGGGAATTCTTTACCCGAACGCGGATTTTTGTTGGGAGAGCAACAAAGAGCCTGCCAACTGCATATCAGGTTGCTTGAAGAGTACCTGCTTTCTTAACGTACACCACAATCATTGGTCGAAGCGAGGTGGAGTTAATTCGTCCTACCGACCTTCGTGAAGATCTCACTCCGAAAGTTATAGTGATGAGAAATCTGGAACTCGTAGGGAGAGATCTACAAGCTATTTCACCTTCAGAGTGAGATAATTATGATGACTGAGAAATAGGCCCGAAAGAAAAAGAGAACTTTGTAGAATAAGGTAAGCCGGGACAGGCCATCGGCTGCAATGCAGTGCATTACAGTGAGCAGCTGAAGATGGCCAGTTAGGCCGAAACATGTAGTGTCCAATAAAAGGATACAAAGAAATAGTGAACGACATTGGACTTAGACGGCACAAAATATCCTCAGTCAGATCTATGCAGTGTAACCGGATGCTGGAATATAACATTATGAACATTACTAATAATTTGTATATGCATACAACAGAAAACTTTGGAGAAGAACAGCGGTACAGAAGGGACAAGACGAAACCCACTGAATCAAGACTCTTATTTTTCAGGGGACTTCATGCATATCAGAGCCACGTGTACACACTGATGGAAGCACCAGGACGTTTCTTTCATCAGAGATTATTAACAAACACTCTCGCTGTTTTTATTTGACAAGTGACTTGCAAAATAGGAACGTACGAAGTGCTTGAAACGTTTCTTCCACACACCAGGAACTTTCGCAAAAGCGACTTTGCTTGCGTTCTCGTTTTCGTATCTTTATATAAATAAAATTACAGGAAAGTGTTCATAGTAACCTATATTCAAATCAAAAAAAGAATACTGGAAACAGAAAAGTTTTGTGTTTGATTATCCTACTAGTGTCTACTCTGTACACGACCTGCTGATAAGAGAGTGCGCGCGCACAAGATGCTAGTAATATGATAATGAGGTAGGTGTCTCGTCAGTCGAGGCAGTATGCTTGCTCTTTGTCCGAGCGATTGGTTGGATGAAGAAAGCGACGAATTGCATGTGGCGGCAAGGTTTGGAAGAGGCAACTTGTAGGTGACCTTTGACCTGATGAATGAGCAACAGCAGGTGATGCTGTCTAGTGTTGTGGTGACTCCTGGGCAACTCCAGGGAGCGTCGGTCATCGTCCAGAATGCAGCGGCTGCGGTGCAAGGTAAGAGCGCAAGAATCAGTTGCTACATGGACCCTTTTAGTCCGTACGCGCAATAATTATGGCGTCCTGCGACACGACTTCTGTAACTTTGATGTCAACACCAGGACCAGCTATAAACCTTGCGACGAAACAGATATGATGCAATTGAACAAGACTTACTACTATCTTTTTAGGAAATTCCGTTATAAATCCCAGAGTTAAAATTATAATACGGTATTTATAAATCGTATTTTTAAAAACCAACAATACCATGTTTCCTGCAGTTTATTTATCATTGAGGCCCGTAATAATTTTAATTTTTAACTGCATAATAGGAACCCAATTCTTACACGTTCACATACGAGCTGTTTGATGTGGTACATGTGTGGACATGCGACAAATTTGTTCCTTGTCTAGCTAATTTTATTTGCTCTTACTTTCCCAGTTACTTGCTCTTTATAACACGAGAAATATCAGTTTCGGGATGTCGTGACCTCTCTCTTGCATCTGTAATAATCTCCCTTTCTGAGCTATAGAGGAATAAACAGCTGTGTGATTATCACATTCGTCCACAGACTCTGGAAATTATCAGACACACGTGGCGATGTGACGGTAGAAATACCGGTGCAGAATATTAATGTCAGGCCAGGAAAACTGCAAGTTATGTCAAACGAAAAATTTCGCCTGTTGCCTTCGAAATACGCTAAACGGTGTAAGTATTAAGAGACTCCACACGGCGCAGTACTGTTTGGATGAAAGTGGACAGGTGATGGGAGGGTAGTTGTTTAAACAAAAATGTAAAGGTTCTCCCACGGAGTACACTTATTTTTCTAGTGCTTTCGTTACGATTTTGTACACCGTATCGGCCTTGATGCTAATTTATTTCAGACATAAATCTATTGTCGCAGATCAAATCAAATTACAAGCATTACATGTGTTCCCAACAACCTCGCGGAGCGACTACTGAGATCTTTCCTTATGCATGACACGACTCGAAAATCGCTGAAGAGATTTTCGAGAAATTTGACACTAGAGAGTTTTACTAAAATTTCTTGAAATGTTCTGATTTTGGTTACAATCAGGCAGAAGTATCTTACAATTTACATAAAGACCAACGTGCATTGTTGCCAGTATGCCGATCACAAAATGTTAAATATTTACAGAAGCGAAAATATTTCGGACAGTTTCGTGGAGAAGAATACAACACAGGTTTTATGCTAGATACAGTGTTCCCGTAAATGTTACATTGTCTTACACAATTAAACTAATATTTTAAGGATATGTGTACATTTCCGAACTTGTATATTCAGCCACGAATAGTGGCTTTCGGAACACACGAGAAGATTACCAAAGTCTCTTAGTCTCAACAATACCTAAAAGAGCCGCCCTACCTCCGGAATTTATAATTCTCTTCTCTCTCTCTCTCTCTCTGGCTGTACAGCCCTTTGGACCTTGGCAGCTTTTTCAATTTCTTAATCCTATACACAATCGGTAGGACTCCTTGGACGGGGGATCAGCCCATCGCAAGGCCTCTGCCTACATCCACGACTCCAGTGTTCGAGCGGAGGAAGACGGTTCGTGGCTTAGACCGCGCGGCCACTGTGAATGGCATATTTATAATTCTACACTTATATAAATATACATTTAAATAAAATAGTATTTTATATAAGGTCACAAATACGCTGTTGAACGTAACTGAATAAATGATTAAAATATCGCAATAAATACTTAGGCATGGATGTTAACATGTTCGCGGAACAAGCCTCTTGAGGCTACACTTTTGCAGTCTTATTCTTCCTGCAGATAATCAATTATTCGCCATACGTCATTTATTTGTTTATTTGTAGCACATCTTGGGGCGATGTCAGTAGTTGTGACGGTGTAGCATCTAATGGTGGGATGATTAATGAATGATGAATTCGAAAGGATGTGGATGTCATGGTTCCTGGACTTGCGTGCGAGGACTGAAGAACACGATGGAAAACCCAAGAACAGCCGGCCTCTGCTTCTAGTCTTGAACCCGGGACCTACTGAATATGAATCAAGGATCCTGCTACTTGTCCTGTACATTCCTGTTAGGCCTACTCGTCAGATGGGAAAACATTTTACATATAATTTGCACTTCACAATGAAGTCCTCTCTTCATCTCATGAAACCGTGAAAGGCTACACAGCCAAATGTCCGACAGCACTGTGCGACTAATGATTTAAATGGAGTCTGTGTTCTGTGCCGCCGTAAGATTTATTTCCTGAGGAAATGAATGTAATTAGATTAGAGTTTTACGTAAAGTAAGTGTTTCGTTGGGCTTGTTCCAACCAACATTAAATGTTCCCAATAAGTTTCAGATAAGGTCATAATACTAAATTTATTCTCAATCTGTCTAGTATCTTCAGTGATAATACTCCAGGGCGGGCGGACGGACAGACCGGATCCCTTCGTTCAAATAACGGATACAATTATGACACACGGTGGCCTGTGTCAGGATTACTCTTTTATTCAATTAGGATTCGAAGGACTATTATGTAACAAGGACTGCACAGTGTTATCTCCCTCCGTATTTAGGTATGTGGGTCCTGAGATCACTCAAGATTGTGTGGATTCTAGAGTTTTAGTCGACTGAAATGCACTGTTAGATTCACAATTGTTTACAACTCCAATTTAACATTTCTGCTGAAAAGAAAGTCAATAGATTTCCTCCACTGATGCAACTGCCGGCACTGGAGTGTCACTACTGTGCTTACACGTCTCTTGTCAACTTTACAGTTCGTATCCTGCTTAGTACACAGCTCTTCCACCAAGAAGATCACTGTTCGAGGTGCTGTGTCCTTGTAAGAATACCATGGCACAAGTTTTCTTGCGGTTCTCACATTTCTGTATGACATAGGTATGAAAGTGACTTACATTAAAAATGATGAATATCATTTAATGAAATAGGAACGCGTTAATTTTGCACAGTTCATGATTATGATTATTATCTTTCTTATCGTTTCTGTTGCCGTCACAGAGTTGGCATTCCTATCTTGGCCCGAAAGCTGACTATCCTGTACAAGATGGCCTCTTTTGGTTTTCCTCAGTTGCTCTAGAAGAATGTTAGTAAGAACCTTAGAAAGCTGACTACCACTTCATTCCACGTGTTTTTCTTAACTCATTATTCAAAATCGCCCAGATTTTGAGGCGCCATAACATGTGCAGCTGAACTCTGTTATCAAGTAACTGAAGGAACAATCAGTAACTTCACCGAGCCGGTTAGCTTAGTGGAAACGCACTACATTTATACCCAGTCTGTATCTCGATCGGGTTCCTGGTTATCCTGACTGAGATGTTTCACAGTTTTCCTCAGACTCTTCATGCGCAAGGAGGGATAACGTCTTCCTTAGCCATAACTACCGCCTTATAAATTCTTAACTATCAGGTATTTAAGATAATCTCCATGTTTAATTCAACGCTATATGTTATGCAGAGTTGAAGCAGCTTCGTTAAGTAATCTACGAATCCATCAATCAATCATTAATCTCTCTTCATCATCTTGTTTTCTTTTTCTTTTCCTACACAATCAT
Source organism: Cryptotermes secundus (assembly GCF_002891405.2). NCBI lineage: Eukaryota > Metazoa > Arthropoda > Insecta > Blattodea > Kalotermitidae > Cryptotermes > Cryptotermes secundus. Next base: position 444,846 of record NW_019743151.1, on the reverse strand, counting down.
CTTGTGCTTTCTGATAAGAGCGGAAAGGTCCCAGCTGGGCAGTAGTTCACTGTGTACGTGGCGGCCAGCTCGCAGCCTAACCGGGGTTTCTAGAAGACATTTCTTCTGGTTACTTTGTTATGCCCTCTAGCGTCCATGGAAAAATATCTGAGGCTCTTTCAATCTTCTCAGTCATTGGAGAACGACACGTTCAACGTTCTAAAGATACAAAGGATATTTTGTTTCTTTCAAAAAATATCTATTTAATTAAGTAGCTAACTAACCAAATAACCAAGCAGCCAAGCAGACTACTTGTAGTTAAAACTCTGACATGTATTCGGGAGGTGTTCTCGGCAGAGAAACCAGATATACTGACAGGGTTTTCGCGGTTTTACCCTGTCCCCCTAGGCGAATGCTGTTACCGTACCCCGATTAGGAAATGACAGCATCCCTTCGAGTCCTTTGCAATTCACAGTTCATTAATCGTCTTATCATTGGAAGCTATGTGGTTTAAATAAAGATAGAATCGTAAAACAACCCACAAATTAACCGACTCACTGACTGAATCATTGACTGCTTGACAAACTCCATGATATGATAAGAATTCCTCGCTTCTTTGGAGCCAGAAAGTTGTTCACCGTATTCACAAAAGCGCAGCATTGAAATTTATCCTGAGCCAGATGAATCTAAACATTCTTCTTTAAGATCCGTGTTATTATTATCCTCCGTCTCAGTCCATGTATCCTTGCGGCTTGCGATCCAAAATTTCGATACGGCATCTCTCAAGCATCCTAATAACATCAGTGTAACAGTAAATATTATACCCCCTGTTATTTCGCCCCCTTCAGATCAACGTAGCTCCTTCAGTACTTGTTCGTAAGCACACTCAGTTTATATTCTTCCTTCCCAAATAAAGTGACAAGCAAAAACAAGAAGCTCCCTGAGTGGCGCAAAGAAGTTATTCGTTGTCACCTACTAGCCTTGATACGACAAGGATCACCTAGTTCGTCTACAACAGTTCGTCTATTGTTGCGTATGTATTCGTTGCATCGGTAACGTTTTTACCGAGCCGGTGCGTAGCAACGATAGGGGGAATAGAAATACAGACACAGACAGCATGGTGATCTCATAAGTCTACTTTTATTTTTTTTTCAGAATAAGGAAAGTAGGTTGATTAGAGTTTTGTAGTAAAGAAAGTAAAGGTATCCCTGTAACAGACCATGGAAATGTTTATGAAATGTTGAGGTTCCCACATTTTCTAGACAATCGGCTCATAGATGGCGGTAAGGTTGTCAGCCTTAAGCGCCACCCGCCCTTTACCCCCAAGGATATTCCTGGTACTCATTTCTATTAGAGGCTGAGTCGAACCCAGGGCCATAGTGCGGCTGGAAAAATGAGGTAAATTGAAACAAATTCCAATGACCTCATCAGAATTCGATCCCACGACCTTCCGGCTTGTAGCTTAGTGCTAGAGTTTTGTAGACTGTGTTTTAAACTTTCGGTGTTTTGTATACATCTAATTCTTTTTATTGCTAGTGGGGTGGGACTAAGTCCCTTGTACTGAGGCCACTTCTGGCCTGTTGTGCCAGCCCCAGATGATAGGTGAGGGTGATTGTGGAGCAATTGGTGGAATGAAGATTGGCAGGGAAAACCGAAGTACTCGGAGAAAACCTGCCCCAGGGCCACTTTGTCCACCACAAATCCCACTTGACCAGACCCCGGGATCGAACCCGGGCCACTGCGGTGGAAAGCCAGCGACTTGTTTACGTCTAAGTACAGTAACTTTACCTCTTACATTGCAACACAAAAGATCCTGAAGTGAGCCATAAGAAGCATCTCCATTTAATCTGCTCCCAATCTCATGAGAGTCCTTTCGTTCCTTCTGTCCATTCCGGTTTGGGTGCGGGTGTTTCCTGCAATGACCACAGCTCTTTCGTCACTGCACCTTCATCTTTTCTTATCTTGCCATCCTGTTGTCTTACAGGGTCTGTTTGCATGGCACTACATGTATGAAGATAATGGAGATAATAAAGGTATTATCGATTTCCCAAGTGAACTTAGTTCGAGTCAAGACGTTTGCAATAAACGTTAATATTGTCACGTACGAGTATGAGGGGTTCTCGACTGGATGATTGGATTTATTGGCACTTCTGTTACCATTACAACCAATTGCAACAGCTCACAATCAACGGCTGCCTAAGACTCGCTCTGTTCCTTACAGGACTCTTCCGCTGTGACTGACTTGGTTCTGCTTTACGAGTCGGTCACTTCTCCACTTCCGTTGGCCGCTGGTTAACACTGAACTTCTCACGAATTCTCTAACTCCCTTACGAATGCCGAATGAGTCAGGGTCAGTTTGCCTTGGCGACAACCACGTTGAGACCCGCGACCAGCAACTTTTTTTTAACTGAAGACTCACTTATGTATAATCCTCCACGAGAGGCTGGGTCGGTCGTTTAAAACTAATGCTGGTCTCGCCAGCGCAGTCATTCACAGGTCCGAGTCCCGCGGGACTCATTACCACATTTTACTCTCTCAGACTCGAGACTCCCCCAACCTGGAGGGCTAGGTCCCCGTATTTATATCCCCCAGGAACATGGTGGCCCAGTTATACCCCTAGGCATTGGGTTCCCTTTTCGTCGCTTCCTACGACTCGCAGGGCTACGATGGAGGTACTCTAACCCGCCTCCACACGGGGTTCTCTCCTGAACTGAACAAACTCCCAGGAGATCCAGATATAGACCACCACCTCGAACAGTTCGTGTTATTCTGTTTTCCGTTTACACGAAACGTGCTTACCAAACCGTTGTCCAGCAATGGATTATTCACTGTCTATTCGTTGCAGCGGTAACGAGTGTTATGCCAGCAATGGACTTACTCTGACTCCACTATTCTGGCTTTCAGGCGTCATGCCACAATTTTAACGCAGTTTATTAAAACAGTAGTACATTTGTTACCCCCTGTGAATTTTCGTTCTCTAAACGACAGTGTGAAGGATGTGAAGACGCTGACTGGGGCAGATATTGACTCTGACCACAACTTACTGGTTGCCAAGTTCCGAACCAGGTTGAAGAAAATTATAAGATTTCGAAAGCGCAGACCCAGATGGGATTTGGAGAATTTATATGCTCAAAGACAAAGCGTGCAGGAGACCCTAGAAGAGAAACTCGGTGCAATTGAAGGTGAAAGCGGAAATGCTGAAGCGCAGTGGAACAATATAAAAGAATGCATGTTAGATACTATCAGTGATTTGGACTAGCTCTTTCTAAGGGGCCCAACTGAGTAGGTTTATCCTTCCCTATCCACCTGAAGACGGAGACAGATCCAGTCTCCGAAACGTCGTGGTTTTTTGTCTTTCACATACCAGACGATGGGTGAAGTCCAAAATAAACCAAAAGAAGTACAGTATACACCATCGTCAGAATCCTTTCAAGTCT